>NW_021632341.1:0-32342 GCF_004799145.2 Neltuma alba | reverse complement strand
AACTTAGAGTTAGGTGTGAAATTCACAACTTATCAATCTATAGCTTGAAAGAAAGAGTATAAGCATACGCAAGAAAAGCACGATCTCAGATACTGAATTTGTAAGCCTTACTTTATCACTAGATCAGAGTAGTGCCAGGGAAAATGGGCTCTGTGGAAAAAAGCGGTAGATGCCTTCCTGTTCTCTGGCATGCTTGTAGTAGCAGTGGCATGTGTACTTATATACACTCAAGTCCTTCTCCCTCAAGCTCCCTTCCCTCATTTCCTTGTCCAACTCAAGAATTGGTACGTCGACCGGTATGATCACTATCTGTTGAGAGAACGGCCCCCTTTCTTCGTTGGACTCATCTGGTATGAGTTCCTCTTTGATGTGCCAATCATTGTCCTCAATCTTTACGCCATTTTGACTGCCAAACCCTGGTTCAAAACCACTTGCTTGATCTACGGTGTTGCTGTGTGTACTGCAATGGTATGATGAGTAGCACTTTTTCTGGTGTTCATGCAAGATCTGGTTTTTCTGTGTTCTCATTTTCTGATTGATTTTATAAACTGTGCGTTTCAGACTGCTGTACTACCAGAAATGTTGGCTGCAGGAGAGAAATCTTCTAAGCTGATGTCAATATACATCCCTCTCATAGGTTTAGGAGTGGTAGCAGCTCTGCGAGGTTTGCCATCTCATTCCATATTTGGCATGAGCCCTGAAGCGTCCACCAAAAAGCACGTTTGAAGTTGAAGTAATTGGTCTCTCTTCTATGGATTTGAAAAGGCCTGTAAGGTGAAAGCATTGTCACACCTGTCACCTGCCGTTAGCATGTTTTTGTGATTTTTTGTGTTTAATTGTATTACATAAAAAAACAAAAAAAATTGTCAGTGTTTGCTTTGTGCTGTTGCCTTGACTTGTTGTACGTAGGATTGATTGCTTGGAACTGTTTGATAAAGTGTTTCCCATCATTTTTTCAATTTTATCTTGCACCAAATGAGAAAGAAAATAGATTACTTAATTTCCCTTGCATGGAAATTGGAAAATAACCGGTTCCAAATGTGATGTGTCAATATGCCTAGATTCATCAACCTAATAATCAGTTGCTTGTATACTTAATAATAAGGTAAATGAAAAGCGTCGGATATCGGATGATAATATCAAATAAAAAGTTAAAAAATAGGTTAAATTATTAAATTTATAAGAAAATTCTAGTACTTTCTACCATTATTCTAATATATTAATGACATTAACTCCTAGTATTATGATAATTATTTTAATTCCAAACGAGGGGCTTACAGAAAATAATTAATGTGACAGACATTTCCTGAACTGATTTATATTTAAAATCAAGAAACTCTTGTAGAATATGATTATTGATTAATATTAAATACGAAAGGAAGTATAAATGTATAAAATTTTTAATATGAATATATTTTAATAGTTATAATAAAAGGGGCGCGCGGGGCATATCCCTGGTGCCTAATTATTCTTGGTGCCTGAACTTTATTTTTGGTGCTCCAAAGATGACATCAATAGTTATAGCGTAGTTTTTGTTGGAACACTGAGCCTAGCGGTGTGTTTGTTTATGAAAATATTATTTGTTTAAAACAAAATCCAACCTTCTTTTTTTGGTAGGCAAATTTTAGAAAAAAAGGTCGGGTTTTTTTTTTGGATTTTAAAACAAAATCCAACTTTTGTTAGACACTAATATGCCATGCTCGGAACATGGCATTTCTGATAAAATAGCAACCTCGAAACAGCTAAAAAAAGAGAATAAAAAAACATATTTCCTGAAGATGAAACCAGTGAAGCCACTCCACAAATCTGTGGACATGATCTTTTCATGCTAATTGATGAACACTAGTAATTGTTTTGGTCAGCGTTTTGAAATAGACCAAAATTTATTCCTTACAAGATCTGTCTCTGGCTTAAAGTAGGCAATGCTCAGGCCCTCAGATATACTAGTTCAAGCACGTTTGACAGGAGTCTACCGCAAATTGTGATAATGCTAATGCCAATCGTTTCGTTTGGATAAAGTCTTAACTTCAAATCTAACGTTGATATATGTACGTACATCTATATGTTAAACTATATAAAATACTACCCCCGACCTTTAATATAAGACTCATTTGATTTTTATTTTGTTCCTAAATATAATATCTCAATCTATTTTGTCTCTCATATTTATTCATTTTTTTCAAGATAGTCCTTCTAATAATGGTATTTATAGCCAGTAAACTTGATTAGCAAGGGTATTTTAGAAAAGATAATATTTATTTATTACAAATAATTAGTTTAACTTTTTTTTTAATATTTCAAATTAATTAATTAGCTCTTATACTACTATAACGGAGATAATAATTTTTTTGTTAAAAGGGGGTGATGAACAGGAATTCCTTCTACAACAGAGGGATTTGACACAATTCGTAGCCGTCGTAGTATTGCTAAAACCCTAAAGTTTAAGCCTATGAAAGGGAACCGCATCATCAACGTAACAGCTTATCAAATGCCCTTCTGGAACGTATCATTTCTGATAAAATGGCAAAACAGAGAAGCAAAGAGTCTTTCATACTGATCATCATTTCATGCTAAATAACTAATAGTAGTTGCTTTGTTCTGCGTTTTATTATTGATTTTGGTCCCCCCCCCCAAACTACAAGAAAACTAATGAAAGCTGATATTCATGTGCTTGCCTTCCACACACACACACAGAGGTCCATCTGATGAAATGCCTTGTTCTCTCGTTTTTCACTCAGAAGTCGGCGTGGAATTTCTACAGGTCAAATATCTGCAAGTCAAACTTCGAGTTAGATAGCAGAGATTTTCTTCTCAATAGCGCGGAACTGTGATGAAGACGTCAAATGAAAATAACACAGCGGCAACACCCATCAATCCAAGCGCATGTAAAAATCATGCGTTTTCCGTTGAAAATCAGCTCAACTATGATCAAAATAAGATACAAATGAGTCTCAGTTAAATTGACGCATTCAATGTTTCAAACCAGCTGACCGAATTTCAGCTCAATCTAGCGATTAATGAATGTGCAACTATCAATTTATCTCGAGATTGCCCCGCAAAGGTATAAAAATGACTCTCTTTTCTCTCAAATGGCTGCTCTCTTTCTCTTAACAGGTTCAAACCCCTCGGCCTAGTCTCACCCCCTCTACCTTTTTTTTTTTTTGGACTAAAATATAGGTATTCTTCTATTTGATACAATCCTATTTAATGTACTGTCAAACACTAAATGTGAACACTTTTTTTAATAAAAATTTAAACATTGATTTGTCATGTTATGAGAGATTAGTCATTCTGCTAGATCTCATCTCGTTGATGACCCCTCTATTTTTACCAAGTAAGGCATAAATAAGTGTCAAATATTTGAGCCTTTCCCTGTACATGGGAAGAGAGCCCATGCCCACTGGGCTCCCTGTTCTGCACGCCATGGCTTGCTCCTGCCGCGAACACTCTGACTCGAGAAAACGTTATTTTTGTGATCCAAATATGATGTCGATAGTAATAGCGAATTTTTTGTTTGAAGTTTGGGCCCGGTGTATTTGTTTCTCAAAAAGGCTATTTGTTTTCTGTTTTTTCCCCATGATGAATTATTAGAACAAAATCCAACTTTTGCTAGATGCCAGCATGCCACGACAAAACCTTTGGACGAACAAATTGACACTAGTCTTTTTTTTTTTTGGGGGGGGGGGAGGTTAAAAATATAATCAAGAATAAAACGCATAACAAAGCAATTACTAGTAATTATTTAGTACGAAAAGATTAGTGTGAGAGACATGATGCTTCTATTTTTGCCATTTCATCAGAAATGAAGGGTTCTAAAAGGGCATCTGATAAGCTGTTGACGACGTAGTTCGCGTTCATGGGTTTACGAGGGTCAATTACCGTCACATATTTATTTCCAACGTTGGCAAGAGGCTTTCAGTGCCTAAGAATAAAGGAATTTGCAGAGTATTATGAATATTGTGTCAAATTTTTGGGTCGTCCCAAAAGCAATTCCTGTTCAAGTTATTACTTGACGTCGTGTATTCGTGAAGGTGATATAATCGGTATTTTCATCAATCAATCCTAAAACATCCTCGACATTTAGCAGCCCCCGCAGGCCTTCCGCTTCCTTAATTAATGCTGGAAAAGCAGATTTAATGTCAAATAATGGAGCTTATTCAAGTTTGTTCCTTCGATAGTTCAATTAAATAGGTGCAATTTGATCAGTATAATTAATCCAGGAGTCACAGATTTTCCCTCCCACGATATTTTGGGATGAAGTTCATAGCCGTACAACAGGCCATAATTGGGGGGGGGAAAACTTTCTTAACAAACCTTAATTAATAAAGACTACATAACAAACACTTGCTGCTTAATTTGTAGAGAAATGATAATAATAAACAAATTAAGTGGGAATAAGACATGGCAGAAAAGGTTATTCCATTTCAAACGCCCTTGAAAGGGACAAATGGTGTGTGATACGGGGCATGCTTCCCATTATCAACTAATATTTCTAAAACATGCATATAATAACAATTGAAGTAATAAAAGAGTCAACATTGAAGTTAATTGAAAACCTACCCGATCACCCAAAAAAAAAAAGGAAATGAAAACTAACTAATTAATTCTACCAATGCTTGCAGTTTTTTTTTTTTTTAATTTAATTAAGCACACAGTTAATCCAGCTGGCTGGGGGAAGTCAATTCCCGAACCTTAATCCTCTGAGCACTCTATTTTTCATAGGTTTCTGAGAAGGAATCATGCAAGGTGCGTTCTTGACTTCACCTCATTCTTCGATATTCGCCCCCATCGATCACCACCACCCTTTTCTTCTTTCATACTCTTCTCTACTCTTGACCTAACCTTCTTCTAAACTGCGCGGGTTAACATATAAACACAACAAACCACGTAGATGCAGCAACAGCAAGATTCAGTGACTAGTTCTTACAAAAGCGAAAACAAATATGCAGATAAACAACGTAGGACACAACAAACATGCACAGCTTACCAGGCTTTTAATTTATTAATTAGTTCTAGAGTAGTATTGTTGATGATGATCAAGCAGCTTCGCAGGATAAAGAAGCCTTAATTCTCTCCACAGTGCAGGCAATAAGGTTGTTGACGGTGGCGACAGATCCAAGAGAGAGCTTAGCAGTGGGTACGGAATCAACCAAGATTTGAAAAGCAACGGTCAAAAGGGATCCGCCGTGGCCTGTTTCAACGATGGCACCTCCATGAGGCGTGGTGCCATCGGGTAGGATAGCAAAACCCGAAGGAAGAAGTGCCACGTAATCAGGATCCCCTCCATTCAGCACCACGTTCATGGCTACTATATCTACAGGAGCATATATGACGAAAGACCCCGTTGAGTCGGTGCAGCTCTCTTGCAGTATCAACATATTGCTTTGGCTCGAATTTGCACTCTACAGAGTTCATACATAATCATGGCATGTAAGACTTCACTTACAGATAATAAATATTTGATTCCTTTTATAAATGAAGACCGACGCACTCACATTCACTCGGAGAAGGGACACACAATTCCCCGTATCTCGTCCGTTAGCTATGTGTGCCATTTCTTGGACCACCCCACCGTTGGAAAGAATATCCCACTGTTAATTAATACGAAAGTTTTCAGAATATGGATGAATTAATCTCTGGAGAGTCCATCGGCTTTAAATTGGGACAAAGTTGCAGTGTTGTGGTAAATAATGTGCGTATTACCTCACTTCTGGAGTTTTCATCACGGAGGAAGTCAAAAACTCGCTCGGGGGGAACAGGAAGCCAGAAAGAGGTTGCGGCACTTAGAACAATACCAGGAGGTCTTCCCGGGTCGTCCACGCTCTTTCGGGTCATGACCCGAACATCGTCCGCCCCGGTTCCAGAGAGTGTTGTCCATGTGTGAGCCGTGGAAGCGCTCACTCCCGCACAGAAGCTTATCACCATTCTCTCCGCCAGCTTCAACATGCTCCTCCTCCCGTCTTGGTTTGTTATCACTAGTCAAACGATGATGAAAGAGGATTAATTATTTACGTTAATTGTCACCTCGCGATCAATGATTTAATCAAGGCTGATTATATATACATATATATACCTCCAACATCAGCAGTGGGAATGTTGGAAGCCATGGCACTAGCAAGCCTTTCGCACTGTCGATCCAAGGTGGCAACCCATCGTTTTGCACCAAAAGCGTGGCCTGAACTAACGAGCTGCTTGTATAGACTATGTACACCTCTATCATCCACTTCTACATGTTCAATCCACGTCACCTAAGGCACCCAAAAAAGAAACCAATAACAAAAGAGAAAGCTCTTTGAGAAAAGATCAGAGACGGTCCGATGATACGTGCGTGTGTGTAAACTATGTATATATGTTGCTACCTTGGAATAGCCATTGGGCATTTCTTGGATTAAGCAACCAGAAGGTCGTCTTCTACATTTGACAGGAGCAGTGCTGAGATGGTCGAGAGAGACGTCCACTACTGCCCATGTGCCGTCAGCGTGCTGCTTACAATACCTCACGAAATAACTCTCTCGAGTTGGCACTAGAGGTGAAGGCACTTGCAACTCTGCTGTCATCTGCAGAACATAATGTGGATATCCAATAATATATTTCAAAATTATCAAACCTCGATCTCCGTCTTTAACTACATACATATAAATACCATGTTTGCTTTTGACACACACACACGGACATATGTAGTATCGTGCTTACCACTTGCAAGGCACCGTTGTAGTTCCCGGCCACCCCCGTTGATAGTACTTCCATGGTCATTGCTCTTGACACTATGCCAGAGAACACTGTCGACCACTGGTTCTGAACAAAATAACGTCAATGAGACTTAACGTAGTGTACATTGAGTGTTTTCTATTACGTTATTTAATAGAAACACTTCGTGTGGAAGAACTCTTTTATAGCAAACGACAAGAAAGAGCTTATATACATATTCCTCTGGGTCAATGATAGTTACACATGCTTCATTATCGATCCGTGTGATTAGCTTCGACTTAACGGTCAAATATTGGAGAAGCCACAGAAGAGCAGAGAAAATTAAATTAAAAAGCACACACACATATATATATTTATATACATACCACATCCATGAGAATCTCGACGAGGTTGATGTGATTCATGATGACAAGTGCAGTTTCTCGTGAAGCTTCGCATTTCAAGTCGCTGGGTTTAGGTCCAATTCCTCGAGGAAAAGACCTCATGTACTCTTCCTCATTGAGCACAGTGGTGGAGCCATCGAGGGTGGTCATCCAAAGAGGCTCCCCCATCTGAGCCATTCTCACCAGTTCTTCCATGGCCGCAACAGCAAGCTCTATGATCATCGGCTTATCGGCTTCTGTGAGTCCACTTATGGACCTCAAAAGATCTCCGGCTCCTCCATACATGTCACCGGTGCCGCCAGCAATACCTGCCTGTCCGCCATAACCACCGCCAACCCCAAGCTCTAGAGGACGAGGTGGAACCGAAGATGGAGAGAGTAGCGGATAGTTCACCACCGGCTTCCCTACGTACTTGGCAGCAATTGCGGAAATTCTATCAATCTGATCATCATCAAGGCAACCGATTCCAGAATCATCAGATATAACGCCACTTTCACTACTAAGTTTTTGACCAAAGTTTACTATTTCCTGGATGAATTTTTTAATCTCTGCCCCGTGGCACTGCAAAATATTTTATCCGTCTTTATCATTCATTAAAATACTTGTAATAGTAATCTTTCATCTCATTTCTTACTTATTATGGCCACCCATTAATCAAGTTCAAATTTGGTAAATGACAGTAATATCTAAATTAGCAAAACTTTGTCACGGAATTTTGAAAGAAAATAAAAGGAATAAACTTTTGATGATTGAAATGTGAAGTTAACTTTTATTGAGAAGACGTATATATAGTCCAGCAGTTTCTAGACAGAGGAAAATCTGAGGGCGAAGAAGTTCTACTTTATTTGGCAAGAAATTATTGTACCTCTTCTCTTAGGCGGGCATTTTCGAGTCTCAAATGATGTTCATCGAAGGACATTTCTCCTATAGCGGTTGGTCCACCACAGTTAGGACAAGAGGCATTGCCAAGAGCTTCTCTGTACCTCATGTTATCGGCACGAAGCTTTTCATTTTCGGCTCTGAGGTGCGAGTTCTCGTGCCGCTCATGTTGGTTCTGCAAATCATCACATTAAGACTTTGCGAGCAACTAGGTAAAAGGCAAAAACCAGAACAATATATATAGAATATTCTTTACATAAATTACTATTACAACAATATATTTTGCCCCGAATCAACATCTTGATTACGTACCTTCATCTGGGTGCGTTTGTTTTGGAACCAGAACTTGACCTGCAATGGCTCCAACCCTAATTCGCGACTTAGCTCCTTCCTTTGCTTGTCATCGGGATGAGGGCACTCCTTGAAGAAACTGCGAACAAGTAAAATAGGGTATAAATAATTAACATTGAATTATCGAACTGAGAGTAGTCGTTTATTATTGGAGAGCTGGCTCATAATCTTACGCTTCCATTTCCTGGATCTGGTGCTGGGTGTGGCGGTGGTAGCGCTTCTTCTTGGGGCGTTGGTCTTGGTCGTCACCGGAGGCGCCATTTTCCTGATTTTCACTCCCGGACTTGGTGGCAGTGTCGAAATCGTCGTCTCGGATTCGAGGGATGTCGCTCTCTGATGTGTTTGGAGCCATGTCCAGTGCTGGGAGGAGCTGACCTTCCATCATGTTTGGCTGCTGGAACATTTCTAACAGAGCTTTTAAGATTCCCAAGGCTTATTGTTTTTCAATCTAACACAAACAATACGAGAAAAATAGTTCACTCAAGACAACAAGCGAACAAGTAAAACTTTTTAAGCATACGTAGATGCCTATTTACTTGACAAAATCCTTTTTTTTTTTTAATTTGATAAAAATTGGGCAGAAAAGATATAGAATTGACAAGATTAGTGGCTGGAACCCAATCACAAGAAGCGGGTAACGTCAAACAACGAAAAGTTAAAGAGAGAGATATATATAGCGCGATTTCCGAGAATCCAAAAGGATTTTCGAGGTACAGTCCGCTTCGTAGGGACCAAATTTCGCACTAAGAAAACTGTGGGACTTTCTGGTTATGTAGTTGGGAAATTTTAATCCAGAGGGACGCAGCGATCAAGTTAGCGTCTTATTAAACAAAATTATCGAAAGGTGTAATAAATCAGAAGTGAAGCACCGACCTGACCAAGAGAAAGGCCTGAGGATGATCCAAACCCGCCACCAACGTTGTTGTTCCTCCCGATCATCGAGGGCATATTTCTTGCCGGAATCATAATCCCGGCCGGCATATTTCTCGACCAGAAGCCCTAGCTAGCTCGTTTCAGTCTCTCAGTACCGCTTGACTAATGAGGTTCTCGTTTATATCTCTGCAAGAAATTACCAAAAAGTGTGACAAACGCAGTCCGAGAAATCAACTTGACCGCTGAAACGAAAACGGGCCACGGTTACGTTAGCCGAAAGAAATGCTATTATATAGTAACACAAAAAGGCAAGAAAGAAATTAAACGGATATCCGCTTTACGATTTTCTGATATAAAATCAATCCAAATCAGATTAGGACTAAATATATACATATATTCGCTTCACCAAGATCTGGAGGAATCCAACTCAGCGACTTTCTTCTCCTTCTTTTGTCTATCAGGCGGAGCAACCGTACCTTTCAGCTCCTAGCCCCAACTTTTCTGCTTCAATTTAAGAGCAACCAACTTAAGATGCCAGAATTAGAATTACTAATAAAGAAAAGGAGAGAGGAAAAGAAAGGTGATGATCTTAGAAGAGTATGAGAAGCTGATTCAAAAGTTAGTGCTGGGTTGAGCAGAGATATTTCACCAACCAGGGAGTGGTAGATAGAAGAAGAAGAAGAAGAAGACGATGATGAAGAGAGAATGAGAGAGGAAGGGAAAGAGGGATAGAGAGAGAAGGAAGAAGGGAGCGATGTGAGGAAGGAGGAGGAGTAATTGCAGAGCGTAATGAGAGGGTGCAAATGCATTTAATGGTGGGCGAAGGAGGTGTAATTGCTCTTGAGAGAGAGAGAGAGAGAGAGAGAGCATATTTTTGGTGGATTCAATATTTTTTTTCTTTGTCTATCCAGTTGATGGTGCAACGAATGACGGCTACCGAACCAACCCTTTAGTTTTTTTTCCCCTTTGTTCCCATACCATATATCAATTTACCTATCCACATTATTACCATGTTATTCTCTTGCTTGGTTGATTTTAGAGTTTTTATTCTGTTCAAAATATAAGATTCAATTTCCTTTTATTTTCTATAGTAATTGTTTCTTTCTCATAGTATCCCCGTATTTTTTTCATTTTCATATAAATAACACATGCAAACGCACACAAAGAAATAGATATGGGATGAAGAATTTTACTTGCATGGTGGGTAATTTTGTGTGTGTGTGTGTATGTGTGTATGGTATTGTAATGAAATGGCACTCCTAACAAAAGAAGGAAAAGGGTTTAACGAAAATTACGGGATAAAGATATCTTCCTTACAATAAGCTGACGTGAAATCTAAATAGTATATATTGGATATCTTCATTACGGTATTACTTCCAAAATTACGATTCGCAAGTAATTAACTTTGTACGCTTTCCTGAAATGGATCGGATATTCTGACATCCTAATTAATCGCTTCAAAGAGAATGATGCAAAATTTGTCAACGCGTGAGCAAATTATTCAATCTTAATAGTAATATTCTCAATTCAATTACAAACCGCATGTGTGCTATTAATGAGATCTTCTGGATTAATTTGCATATGGAGGTTCAATTCGCCCAAAAGAAAGCATTCTGAATAATTTCTGATTCCGAAAGGCATATGACCTTTTTATTTTATTAAAAATTAATTGAACCCACCTAAAAAAATTCATTGAATATATTCTCATCATGTTGAGTTTAATTATTATAGTGTCTCATACGGAAAACAAACTGGATTTAATTACTTAAATAAAACATTACACCTAGCTATCTCACAATAAGGAGCGGTGGGTGGGGACGATGGACGAACATAGTATTTACTATCGGCCTGACGCACGGTTTTAAATTTTGAAACCAACATAAATCTTAAATACATTATAAGTTAATATGAATGCATGACGATGTGCCTTCAAATCATTATTACTGGAGAACAACCCCATATCAATTCATCTCAGCAAGTCGATTCGGTATACCATCTCCAGTTTTTAATATAATTATATAAGAGCTAGTAAGAGATTGAGTTTAATCATAAATATAAAACCTCAATTTATTTTATTTATCATGTTTTTATTTTTTATTTTAAAAGTATCCTTATTATCATGTTGCATATTAAGAAAGCTTGCATAATAAAGGTAATCAATGCAAATGATTTAAGAGTGTACTCTATTTTAATAAATTAACAGATATTTTTTACAACTAAATAGTTTAATTAACTGTTTTTTAATTTATCAAAATTAGTTAAATAGATGTTGTATGTTTTTATAACATAACCAAAAAATATTATATTCCTCCGGTCCTTAATATAAGACCTATTTAACTAATTTGATTAGATTAAGAAAGTTAGATAAGTTAGCTAATTATAAAAAAATATGAAATATTTTTTCTAAAACACCATAATTATTTTTCTTAATATCCTTTCTCCCTTTTCTATTTGATTATGATTAAGAGAGTATTTATAGAGTAATTTAAAAAAATTAATAAATATAAAAAATAAATCTTATATTTAAAATCAAAATCAGCTTAATAATTAAGTTTTATATTAAAAACCGAAAGGGCAGTGTCTTGCATCAAGTTTTCCATTTGACGTTTCAGTCATCGTTTTATTCGCTTTGCATGCAATGCCATCCCACGTTTATTAAATAAAAAAATTTATACATCGATCAATCTCTCTCCCTCACTGTCTCTCTTATGTGATGGACGGTGTGTGTTGTGGCGCGTTGCGACCTGACTGATTAGACTATAAAACATGTTTACAAACACGTTGACACAACTAAATGCACAGTTACGTTGTTTATTTTATCCACGAAATATGCCAAAAAAGGTTAGGCCTAAACTCCTCTACAACAGCAGTCATGTACAGTTTGGTAATATTTATAACATTTAATATTTTTATTATTATTTTGCCTTTAAATGCAATTACATCATAGATGACTGTATCTGCCTAAAGAGAAAAAAAAAATCTCCGTTGCCATAACATAAAAAGTATCATGACCTCATATATATGCATATATATATAATTAAATGAGAGAATACTGCAAGTTTTCCTGGTCCAATAATGTAAATATTACTAACTAATTGCGTGCCATATTATCTAATGGTAACAAAGAAAGAGAATAAGATACTGCATACGAAAATATTATATATACAATAATATGCATTACAGCATGGAATATGTAGGAATTATGATGATAAGGTGTTAAATCATAAGTTCATTCAAATATATAATATCGTTTCCAATTATTTTGTTTCTTATTTTTAGTTTAAAAATCCAAGGCAACATTAGCATACTCCCTATGTTCCTTATTAAAAGATCTAATTTTTTGAATAGATCTATCCCTTTTTATGAGATCTTTTTTGAGTTTATCTGAGTATTTAATACATTATTACCTATTTTATCTTCAATTTAATACATTTTCTTTCTTCATTTATCTCACTATTCCTCTCTCACATTCACCCATTTATATATAACGGTGTATTTGAAAAAAAAAATATATTTGCTATATATTAATTACTTTTAATTAATTTTAAATGTTTTTTTAAACCGTATAATTTAGTTAAAAGGATAAGGGATGGAAGGACCATATCATTTTTGTCTACAATTAGATTATTGCATTCACTAACTTTAATTATGGAGTAATAGGGATAATTATGTAGGCACTTGATTAAATATTAAATAAATTAAGAGTATACCAGAAAATTAAAAGGGGAATCTAATATATTAATTGTATTTGTATTTCTTAATTAATATTTATGCTAGCAAACATAGACAAAGAAGCCAAAGGAGGAAACAAATTCGCAGAACATGAGTTAGGCCTTTGCCGCCATTAATGTTGAGAACGTAATATATGGATGGCATTGAATATGAATCCCAGGAAAACATGACACCTGCCCGTGACGCACAGTTTCCATCTCTAATTCATGACCCTCTTCAAAACTAAAATATTTGTTTACTTCTAACATATTTTATGCGGATCAAAAAAAATTTTAAAATGTATCAACTCTCTATTAAAATATAACAACTTTCTAACATTACCCCTATTTAACATACATTTTTCAAAAAAGATAATTATCTACGCTAGAATAAATGAAGGATGAAATAGTATATTCATGCTAAAAATTTAATGAAGTGACTTATAAATAGAAAAAAAAAAAACCTCTCTTTTTACCTTATAAATAGGACCAGAGTATATGTAATAGTTAGTTGGAGGTTAAATTTGATCATAAATATAAAATCTCAATTCATTTTATTTTTTATTTTTCTTCAAAATATTCCTATTTATCATAAGGGGGGTTCCAATCATCATGTGTTAAAGAGAATAGTTTAAGAAAACCAACACGTATTTGTGATAAATAATCAATTTAACTAATTTTGTTAATATTCTTAAATTAGTTTTCTAACTCTCATCAGGAGCTAGTGTCATGATAAATATACGGAGTTTCGTTGACGTTTTTTTTCCCCTTTTCCATCAATCTGTTTTGAGAAGACAACGGTCGTGGTTTTCAGAAAATGGACGTCCGAAGTAATACCCAAAAAATGTGGTGGAAACCCAGCTATCATCGATAGCAATCGTACGTGTACATCTGTTGTTTTTTTTGTTTTTGTTTTTTTTTTCACCTTAGTTTAATTTCGTTCATGCATTTCATTTGTAACATGTGAAATCACAATCGATGCGGGTACCTAGAGGTGTGAAAGGATTTACTTTGCCTCAGCTCCATTTGAAAAATCAAATTGATCAAAAATAACACACACACACACACACACACATCCAGCGTAACATTGTTCTGGATCCTTTAACCCAATTCCTTTTGAACCATCAAGTTGTTAGTTCGATCTTCTAGAAGTATAATAGATGCGTGAGTCCTGTTAGGTGAAGGATGGCGGAAAAAAATCCAACGCTAGATTAACTGAATGTAAGCAAGTAGGATGTAAAAATCCAATTTAAAAATATGGAGAGAAATTAAAAAAATATAAGCAGAGCATGTGGTGCCCAAAAATAATTTTGCAAAAGGAATTAACTTATTTATTATTTATAAATAAAATTTTCATCTTTATGTTGGAATCGTGCAAATCACACGGCCTCTGTCTCTTGATATTCTCTCCATTCAAATGTCGAATTATGGATTTATGGTCCCTCTTTATATTATATGTATATATATATGGACATGTCTGAGCCACGTAGGCAACATCTGTGTATGTCAATGCCCCTTATATAATTACTAGGCTCATCGCTTATGTTTGTCTCTTCTATTCAATTTTTCATCTCTACTCTGCGCCATAAACAAAATATCTGCTCATTACGTCTCTGACTTTATGAAATTAATTCAGTTTATTCGCCCTAAATAAACACAAGCAAAAGAATGTAGGAAGCCAACAAATTATTTAATTCTAATAAATGTGATACAATCTCTTTAAAATATTTTTATGTAATATTAGATTATCTATTACTCCATAAGTTAAATAAATTAATTTGAAAAAAATAGAAGATAAAATAAATAAAAATCTCCTCCCTTTAGAATAAAAAATAATTTTCGTAACTGACTTCCATATTTAAGTATAGATGGTATGAATAAGATGAAAATGACTTGTTACTGGGAAGTTATACTGACCTTTTACGCAGAACCTGAGGCTTGTGATCCCCCTGCTTTCATTGAAAGGCGTGAAACCAAGAATACCTGCAGACAATAAGAGCATTAATCAGACGGCATTAGGTGATTTATGTAGGGAATTTTACCTAAACTTGTATAAATGACATGAAACAAGTACTTAGCTGGCTAGCTTTTCCAAAGTCAAGCGCTGCGTTTGGTCGTCCCCAAGCCCAATTAGATGATGACGTGTTTTGCTTGTCGTACAAAATTAGACTATTAAGTGATAGACCTATATATGGCCAAAAAAAATCGTACTAGTGGTAATTTCTTGGTAAAATGTCAACGCACCGCAGACTGCGCACACAAATAATATGACCTTGGCAAATCAGCTAATCTTGTACCATATGTCTGCTAGTAAATTTATCTCTATATGCTGTGTATCCGGCAGGGCAGCTAAAGTGGAAGTCAAGATCAAATGTAAAATTTTGGCCAAAACAAAAAAGATCAAATATAAATTGTTTCAAGAGTGGTTAATACTTATTTGTTAATTTTATTCTTATAATTAATGCTTAAAAGTAACTCATTTTATTTTTCTCTTCTCTAACCCTAGTTCACAACTTTACTTATCAATAAAGGCAAAGTTAAAAAAATTTAATTTAAAATAGATTTAATGAGTTTATTATCATTTTTAATATTGACAAAATAGTTAAAATGACTTATATGATGAAGTATGGTCTTGATATTATATTAATTGTGTGTGTTAAACGAATATTTTATTTTTTAAGGGGCAGAAAATGTCGAACACACGATCGAGTAGTTTTTCATGGAACATTGAGATTGAAAACCAAGCACATTACACTCCAAATGGGACCTTTATGAAATTATTATGTGATTATGACACATTAACAACACCTCTAAGTAAGGTCGAAGGGATTCGTCAACGGTGGACCATATGGATGGCGAAAAAAACAGTTGGCCATATGATTGAAACGCGACAAAATGGTCGTCGTTTTGTGAAATTTTATTCTTGTTGTTGTTGTTATAACTAATGGGGGGGGGGGATCGGGGCCGGATAGGCCTTTTTGGTGCGTGTTTTACATTTCATCGTGCATTATCTATATATATAAAGGCATCTATTCTCATTTATCCACATCTCATTTTTATTAATAAAATAATTTTCGCACAAGGAAATGCATTTTAAAATAGTAAACCAGGACAACTTCCAAACCGTAAGTGATTAAAACTTGAAAAAGCTAGTTTGTAAGAAGATGTGACTAATTCTATGCCACCAGCTATGGTAAGACAAAAGACACAAGTGTTATTCCAAATGTTAAGAGATAAATAATAGGAAAATAGTAAATTCCCATATGAAAGTGCGGAGCTGTATAGGAGAAATAAGTGTAATGACAAAAATACTAAAGCACACTTTAAAATTTACTGATGAAAAGGAGGGCCGGAACAAAAAAAAACAAAAGGTGGCCTGATTCACACATCAAAAAGGAACTTGCATGAAGAGAAGAAAAATAACATGTAGGAGAACAGATTGCACGTAAGAAAAGATAAATAATACAAAAAATAAAAATAAGTTGCATAAGACGTAATTTGCATATACAGAAGTAGCATATGGAGAATTACGGATTGCAAATAAGGCTTATTGAACAGGACTTTTTAATTAATAATTTATTTAAAAATTTAATTGTTGACAGAGTACAATGACACAATCCATAGAAATGGCTAATTTGAATAAAAATCGGGGCAGTAGGCTAGTGTGTGTTTTGTGTAAAGGAGAGCAAGGCAGAAAGGAGGAGAGGATGGAGATGGATTTGTAGGTCCACATGTGTAAAGGTGGTTGTGGAAATATTTAAACCCCCTGTCCCTCTCATGCCATTCACAATTCCCCTTTCTTCACTGCTTTGCCTTTTTAATTTACGTCTTCTCTTGACCTTATTATTCACCTTCTTGTGACCAATAATTCCTCATTCTCCCTTTTTATTTAATTTATTGTTCCATCGCCCAATGCAATAATATCTCTCTTACTCATATTTGCGCCTCTCAATTAAAACTCTCGTGACTTTTCGTTCTGAGCTTTCACCATAATTATTATATCTCCCTTTAATGTCCCCTACTTCCTAAAATCGTTTTTCTCCCTCAACAGCCGAGACTGAAATGCAGAGCATACAAGCAGTACATATTCAAAATTTCACTATATATTAAAAAACAAATTTACCTGTATTTAAAGCTGCATGTATTGAAAATATATAAAACAATGAAACCAAGAAAAACCATATATTAATGAAAAGGCTTGCTTTAAATAGGAACAAAATTAGAAAAAATGTAATAAATACTCCTCCATCGTATCTAAATGTGCCGTATAAAGAGAATCGAGGGAGTATTGAGTAGAAAGTTTCTAAAACAATCACAAAAGTGCGTATCTGCATCGACTAAATTTGTACCAATATAATTTTGATTTTTGCCAGCCAATAATTTAATTTAATTAATTAATCATATACTATATATATGCACTACTTCTGTTTCAAATTTGAAACCCTTTTTATTTTAGGGTGGTTGGAGGGTTCATAAATGAAAATTTGAGAGGGGGAAGTGATGGCAAAAGAGACAAAGGAGGATGATGAGGGGCAGGGCATATACAGGAAGAAGGAAGTGGGGATCCATATTGGGTTATGGAGGTAATGGTAGCTGTCATGAGGTTGAAGTCAAAGGGCAAGTAGTGGATCCCATCACCATTACTGTCATCATTGACTTGAAAAGGTAAATGGATGAGTAAACCCTAGCTACCTAACTGCCTCCCTCCTACATGAATCAGTCTTCTTCCTCCCCCTCTTCTTCTTCTTCGTCTTTCTTCTTCTCTTCCCAATTTAATTGATTAGGTCAAACCTGGAAAAGGTCTCTCTTGCCCAGTTCTTGTAAATTGTAGTGGCACCTAATTGGTTCTTCTCCCTCTTCAGATAGACTCAGTCAGAGCCATGCGAGTGTTCTTATTCAAGTACTGCTACTTCATATGTTCTCTAGCTTGAGGATTTTGTTATTCAAGTCCCCTTTTCCCATTAGCGCCTTACGTAAGTTAAAAGGTTGGATAAAATTAATTAAAATAATAAATATTTTTTTTAAAAAAAGAGAGAAATACTAAAATTCATAAGTAGGCCTATGTTTTGAACAAATCACTAATCAGGCCAAGAGGCATAATTAAGAATTTATAAATGTTGTTAAAAGTCTAGGATACCCCTATGTGATTATAATGAGTTGTTATCTTTATATTTTTCTTCCTCACAAATTCTTTGCTTGAAATTTTTTTACTAGATTTTTCTGAAATTGGAAAATAGTAAATCTTTACTAGATGATAAGAAATTATAACCTCAATTTAGTTATTTCAGCACCCTCATCAATATAACAGTGTAGGTCATTGTTAGATTTTAATTTTGGATGGGTTTAATTTTTGTGCTTAGTTTTAATATCGATCCATCCTCCATATATACACCCATACAATTTTTTTAGTTAAACGAGTATTTTTTTTAAATAGAACATATGTAGATTTTAAGAATGGAAAACTTATTTAGACAACAAATTTTTTTGTAGCTTTTTTAAGGAAAATATTATGATTTATTATTTTCATATTTCAGGAAAAGAATTTATGAGGGAGAAGAATATAAAAGTAACAGCTCATATTTTAATTATAGAGAGACATTTTGGTCTTTTAAGAATATTTATAAATCTCTAATTAGACCTCTTAATTTGACTAAGAATTTGTTCAAAACGAAGGTTTGATTTTAAATTTTACTATTTTAATTGGATTTAAATAGAATTTGAATATATTTACTAAAAATTCTCATAACAACCAAATAACTTTTTACAACAATGGAAGTTTTAATACAAGAAATGATAGCAGATTGTATCTGTCATCCTGTAGTCATTGAAGATTCCTTTTCATTGGGGCGCAACCTTAACAGTTATACAGCCCCTCAACATTGTTTACACAGACGTATCATTGTTGATCAAATTAATGTTATGCTGGATTGAAAATGTAGTCTCAGAACGTAAATAGAGAGGCACAAGTCCAGCACCGGCGCAATTGAAGCACATGGCCGGTCCCTGGAGAAGCAATGCTTCCTGGTACTATTAAATATTCTTCCAATTCTAAATATAAGACCTTTATATAAGGACCGGAGGAATACATTACTCTAACAAAAGGGTCAAACTCAACTCAACTTTCTTGTTGCAGAAATCTATCCAATTTCAAAGTCACCCCTATTTAATTACTTCATTTTTCAATACTCACTACTCACTAGTCTCCCTGCTTTAATTTCTTTCATACTACTATAGGACATACCACGCGCACTTGGGTCGATTTGATGATTAGGACTAGGTAAAAACAAGCTCACACCGATTTATCATTTCATACAGATTAATTATATTCCGCCACAAACAAATGTCAGCCAGCTTATTGACGTGTTCCTAATCTAATCACATATAAATAATTTATTTTCTTTTTTTTAAATGTATTGGTACAAAGCTAATTAAAAGCCCTTCTGTGAGAAAATAAAGCTTTCTTTATTTTATTTACAGTTTAGACAAAAAAAAAAATCAATGTGGAACCCCCCACGTCAACTGAAATCTACTTTAGAATATTCTAACGATATCAAATTAAACAGTAATGGAAATTTACCAATTTCCCCGTAAGATATTGACTTTTTACGTGCCCCATTTTTTAATTATTGCTATTACAGAATTTATCATATTTGACTTCAAACACTATTTTTAATTCTTAATTAAAAGCTAATTGACTAATTTAAATAAATTAAAAATGTTTGTTGAGTTAGTTATTCATAATAATTAGATGTTTTCTTTTCTAAAATATCCTTATTAATCTTGTATTAGCTAAAAATGCCATTTGATTGAACATTTAATATGTCCAATTATTATAATAACTATCTAAGAAAAATAAATAAATATAAGAGATAAAGTGAATTAAGATTTTATATTTAAAACTAAATTAAAATTCAAACTAACTCATGTATTAAAAATCGGAAATAATATTACAATTGTTAGGTGATTAGATTAAGGTGGAAATTGGGAAAGTAAATATTTATTAATGGTTAGTAAACTAATCGTCAAGCTGGCAAAGAAATAAGCATTCTGTTTGAGGAAACTATTTGACGATTTCAATATTGACTAACAAGTCATCATGTGTTATTGACGTGTGCGATTATACATGGAATATGAAATTGGCTCTTCAATTTCCTAATGATCGTTACATTAATAGTACGGCCCCCAGACTCCCTGCCACATATAGGGCTTTGCTTCCGATTGGTAGTGCATGGAAACGCGCACCGCTCTCCCTTCCTTGCTTTTGTCCAGGTCACAAATTTTATTTTTTAAGTTTTTATCATTATATCTGGCAGTTCTATGACACAATCTGGAAGGTCGCTTCCACGGAATCTTCCAATATGAAATTTCAACTCTATAAGAATATTATTAAAATATTAAATAATAAAAAGTAGATGAAAAATTTATATTGTTAAAATTTGATATAAGTAGTTTAAAATGGTAAATTTTTATGATATAAAATATTATAATAATATTTTTACTTAATTTTAAATTTTAACTATTAAAATTTAATCCAATGATACAAAGATGAGGTGAAGAGAAAAGTTAATGGAGACATTCTTATTTCCTAAATACTCCCTCCTATGAGATACTCTTTTGATTCTTAATATAAGACATAATTGCTGAGTTGATCTTAATCCTAAAATAAAATCTATTTATCATATTTATCAATTTTTTTCTAAATTACCCATGTTAATACTCTCTCAACTATAAGAGGAGGGAGAATATTAAGAAAAATAATTATAGTGTTTTAAAAAATATCATTTTTTATAATTAATTAACCTACTTAACCTCTTTAATCTAATTAAATTAGTTAAATAAGTTTTACATTAATGACTGAAAAAGTATTATTTGCAGGATAAACGCTGTAATATTTAATTATAAGATACACATAAAAAAATTCTACAAGTTTAACTAACTTTTTTGCATTTTTATCTTTATTAATTACCTCTTATATCACTACCCCTCCAGTCATAAATATAAGTCACTTATAAAGAAAATTTTTTGGGAAAATGACAATAAAATACCACCTGAATTCCAAAAAGACAAATAAGGGACCTGAATAAGCAAAATGACATATAGGGGATTGGGTACCAATCTGGAATTCAGATTTTTGGCCAAAAGACCAAAATGCCCTGTCTGAAAGTGAGAGAAAGGAGAGAGGAAGAAAGCGACGCAGTGAGAGAAAGGAGAGAGGAAGACCGACGGTGATGAAATGCAGGAAGAAGGAAAGAAGAATGTTGGAAATGCTATTATCTTACTCCTTCGCATCACCATTCTGTAGAGATTGTTGATTTGGTGGGTTTTGGTTGTGGGAAAAAGGATTTGTAGTGAGAGAGGGAGTGAACCTGCGGGGAAGATGAAGTGGAAATCAGAAAACAATGACAAGCAATTACGTTACGTAACTGCTGTCATATGCCTGCTGGTTTTTGGTAAATCCCACTACGTGAATGGTAAATCTCACTATGTGAATGGTAAATTTTACTATACATGTAGTTAATTATGAATTTTTACAAAATACATATTGTGATTTACAACTTTTGTAGTGAAAGTGACTACTTTGTTAATGGGTTTTGCAACCTGTTTTCAGGAGATAAACAACTTGTTTGTAAAAACTAATAAAATTTCACGCTAAATTTGACAAAACGTATAGTGGGATTTACAACTTCCGTAGTAAAAATGACCACTTATTCAATGGGTTTTGTAACTTGTTTTCAGGAGATGGGCAGCTTGTTTCTAAAAACTAATAAAATTTCATACTAAATTTGACAAAACACATAGTGAGATTTACAACTTTCGTAGTGAAAATGATCACTTCTTCAATGGGTTTTGTAACATGTTTTCAAGGGATTGGCAACTTGTTTCTAAAAACCAATAAAATTCTATGCTGAATTTTACAAAACATAGAGTAATATTTACAACTTTTATAGTGAAAATTACCACTTCTTAAATGAATTTTGCAACTTCTTTTCAGGGGATGAGCAACTTGTTTCTAAAAATCAATAAAATTTCACGCTGAATTTGACAAAACACATAGTGAGATTTACAACTTTCATAATGAAAATGATCACTTCTTCAATGGGTTTTGCAACATGTTTTCAAGGGATTGGCAACTTGTTTCTAAAAACTAATAAAATTATATGCTGAATTTTACAAAACATGTAGTGAGATTTACAACTTTCTTAGTGAAAATGATCACTTCTTAAATGGGTTTTGCAACCTCTTTTCAGGGGATGAGTAACTTACTTTTCACCACCAATAAAATTTCACGCTGAATTTTACAAAACACATAATGGGATTTACAACTTTTATAGTGAAAGTGACCACTTCTTCAATGGGTTTTGTAAACCTGTTTTCACCGGAAGAGCAACTTGTAAGCATAAATAAATCATTCAGTGAACGTGCACCTGAAGTACATCACAATAAACATTGAACTATTAAGTTTCATAATTAACTACATGTATATTAAAATTTACCATTCACGGAATGGGATTTACCATTCACGGAATGGGATTTACCAAAAACCAGCAAACATATGACAACAATTACATTACGTAATTGCTTGCGACTATTTTCTGATTTCTGCTTCATCATTCACCAAATACTGAATATGAACCCTCAAATGCAATAATCCTGTTCCTATTTCACCATGAAACAGCCACAAAAATGAATAATCCAAATCCCGCCATCAACTTCTACTCACTCATGAATAATTCAAATACTTCAGCGACCTCTTCGACGACGACAATTTCAGGGGGTACAAGTTATTTCAGACAGGGCAATGTATTTCAGCGATGGTAACCAAATTCAGCGATGGCAATCTACTCCTACGACGATGGCAACGTGATTTCGAAAAATCCTTTTTGGTGACTGCAGGAACTTGGATTTAGTTTTGTAGAAGGAAATCAGTTTCTCCCTTTCTCTATCGCATGAATACACTGCTCAATGTTCAGAGACAATCAGGGCAATTCGGTCTTTTGGCCGAAAATCTATATTCCAAATTGGTACCCAGTGCCCTATTTGTCATTTTGCTTATTCATGTCCCTTATTTGTCTTTTTGGAATTCAGGTGGTATTTTATTGTCATTTTTCCAAATTTTTTTATCACTTATGGTACATTTAATGTTTGTTTTTTGGTTTTATCTTTAGAGATGTTGAAATTAAAAGGGTACTGCTTATAATGGCGTGAACATGCTTAGATGAGCTAGCGCATTTGGATAATCTCAAGGCTCTTCAATTTTCCTTCCAGTGAAATCGATGGGAAATTAATTAATCACCATCCATATTCACGCATTAACGAGATGGTTATAAGAATTAGCTCGAATTGCCGGGCCATAGTGCCCTGACATTGTTTGGTGGTTGTTCTTTTCTTTAGGTGCAGTTAATTAATGCCTAGATATACACTGTGCCTTAAGTAGCTTCAATCTTTATGTATATCGGCCTTTGTCCCCAGCATTCAACTTTAATTTAATTACTCCTACCTTTTCCTGTGCTAATTGTGTAAGCATGAGACCAAGTTTATATGTGTGCTGTATATATGAAAAGAATTAGTCAATATTCAGTACGCAAAAGCAATAAAGTTAGTGTTTAAGGTTGTATATTTGTCATTATACTATATGCTTAGCCTACAAAAAACATACGTAGTACTATGTATTCGCTTGAGGACATTTATACATGTAAGATTGATGATATTGAAAGCTCGATCAATGGAAGGTTCGTATTGGCATAAAAAAAATTAATTGCATGATCTTCCATTAATGTTTGACACAGTTCTTTAAATGCATTGTTTATTGAATATAGGGCTTATTGGTAGATTATTTATTATGAAATTTAAATCCCTTCTTACTTGAGTATCGGAGTTGGTGGGCGTCCTAGCGTACTAGTATATTTGGGATTCAATTTTTCTTTTATCGTCAAGAAAAAGAAAGATAACGAAAGGAATAATAATAATTATATGTATATTCATGTATTCATGTGCATGTTCAGAATATTCATCCATATTAATTTCTCAATGTTTTCCCCCCTAATTTATTGATTCTGATGGGATCGGAAAGGCACTCAGTTTAGAAGGAAGATATATAACGTCTACTGTTTAAAAATACAGCCATGGCGGTTTGCGTCGTTATACGAATTTTATTAGTTCTTCTTTCTCCAGCTAACATCATAAAAGGTACTACCTCTGTTATTAATATAAGAACTCGTTTGACTTTTATTTTGGTAATAAATATAAGATTTCAATTCACTTTGTTTTTTATATTTATCCATTTTTTTCTAAAATCGTTCTTATAATAATGATAGTTTTAACCAATACATTTGATTAGCAAAGATATTTTAGAAAAAAAATAATACTATTTATTATAAATAACTAACTTAATTAGTTTTTTTAATCTATTCAAACTAATCAGCTAGTTCTTATCTTAAAGACTAAAGGGTGTAATTAAATAATGTGGCGTATAAAAATATTTTCCAAACTTTTACCATATCAGCTTTGTCCGGCCCAACAATAAAAATCACTTTCATCCACGTTAATCCAAATATATTACTTGTAAATATAAAAAGAGAAACCAAATGCACATCTCATCTAGACCATCAATATGAAGTTTAAAAGATTCGGATACGTTTTTTAAAATTATATTTTTAATAATTTTTTATTTTAAATTATGCAAAATATTATCTCCGGTCCTAATTATAAGAGCCAGTTGACTAATTTGAGAAAATTAAGAAAAGAAGTTAAGTTAGTTATTTGTAATAAATATGTGTTGTCTTTCCTAAAATATCTTTACTAATCAAGTATGTTAGCTAAAATTATAATTATTAGAAAGACTATCTTGGAAAAAAATGAGTAAATATGAGAGACAAAATGGATTAGGGTCTTATATTTAAGATCAATATAAAAATCAAACAGGATCTTATATTAAGGATTGGAGGTAGTACATGATAATGCCAACCTTTTAATTATCAAGCTAAAAATAAAATAATACAATGTAGAAGGAGAACAGCGGCTTGGGTGAAAAAAGACGTCGGGAAGAGAGAACCTCGTGTTGTTGCTCCGTCGCCCACTGCGGCGGAACTAAGTTGAGAGCAGCACTCCGTCGCCCATTGCGGCGGAGAGAAAGAGAATCTTGCAGCGATGGAACAATCCTTGAGTGTCAAGCTGGTGGAGAAAGGAGAGAGAACTCCCATTACGGAAGAGAACCGCACCTCTAAGAAAGTTAAAACAACAGGAGAAATGAATGAAGGCTCGGACATGATTGTAGATGAGAATGGAGAAAGCACTTCTAAGGACGCTGGTTGGAGTACCGTTCAGAAGGAACTCTTTCAAGAACCTGAACCGGAAAATGTTAATCACTGTGACATGGAAGCAGACACACACCACGATGTTGAGTCCATGAAGCAACCTCAAGAGTCATTCAAGGAGAAGCTCCTCAAATCCCAAGCGAGTAAAGTCAAAACTGCAGTTACGCCATCTAATGAGGTGATGATCGAGGAAGGGGACGTTTCGGTGGTAATGGATGGACTCATTCCCTCCATAACTTTTTCTCAACGAATAAAAGATCTACTGATTCAATGCATGAAGTTGGTTGTGGTGATCAAGGTCCTGGGTCGCTCCGTTCATCAAGACATACTGCAGTCCAAGATTATCACTCTTTGGAATCCACAAGGAGACTTTAAGCTCACTGAACTGGAAGGGAATTGTTATATGGTGAACTTTGAGAACGAAGCTGATTATCAAGTCGCCCTACTGGGGGGCCCGTGGGTCGTCCAAGGTCATTACTTGACAGTGCACCCATGGGAACCTACTCTATCACCGAGGAACCTGGAAATAAAGCAAGTGTTTGGATGGGTCAGATTACTTGGGCTTCCTTACCATTACTACCACAAGCACGTGCTTAGAGCTATCGGGGAAGTGATTGGAAGAGTTTTGCGTATTGATTACAATACAGAAGATGTTGCGAAAGCGAGGTTTGCGAGATTGGCAGTCAAAATAGATTTAACAAAACCACTGGTATCCAAGATCAAACTAGACGGTATTACGCAATATGTAGAGTACGAGGGTCTTCCAACCATTTGTTACCATTGTGGCCGCTATGGACATTTAGATATTGCATGCCCATTAAAAGAACGGGCTTCAAGTAACGTCAATGAAGGTACAAGCTCACCGGAGGAACGCTCCGCAACGAAGACCAATGATCATCCTACAAACGCAGCTTGGACGCATGAGACTCAATCAAGGGAAGACAAACTCTTTGGCGAGTGGATGAAGGTCCCTTCAAGAGGACGGCGTCCTGCCAAAAGTAGCTAGCGAGGAACAGAGGGAAGTACCGCCACCAATGTAAGGGGAGGGAATAGATTTGACCTTCTTAACACCCACGATGATAGGGATCAGGAACGAGGAGAAGACCCGAAGGGCAAGGCAAGCGAAGGAGTGGTAGCATATCCCTCTGACCAGAAGAAAGAAGCTGTGGTGAAGTCTATGACTTCTAGGAATAAGAAAACAGAGAAAAAGATGAGCTCCAAGAAGACTGTCAACCAAGGCCATGTCAAAGACTCCATATTTGAATCCAGAGCCTATCAAGAGGCACGAATTCCTACAACGATCAATGAAGGGAACCACTCTGCTATTATACTCAATGAACCACGCATGCCCCTACAACCGAATGAGGAGATGTCCAAATCCAACGCTAAATCCATGACGCCACGGCCCAGGACCACGTCTACGGCTGGTGAAGAAAATAGCCTCCCAAGACCCCCAGAAGGGAGCTCTTCCAAACCGGGCTTTAAGCTCCAGCCCAACATTAAAATAAAAAATCTTAAGCCCAAAGCCAAAGACGACATTGGATCACCATCTGAGAAACTTACTAAAGCACTGGCTGAAGCACTAGGTGCGACAGTTCCATCAGATGAAGATATGTCTTTTATGGAAGCAGCAGAAACAGGCTTCGAGGATGACTCTACCTCAGAGCGTTCAGACCAGGAACGGTAACTAGTTGATTATGAATCGTACATCATTTATTTGGAATTGCCAAGGAGCAGCATCAAGAAGATTCCATACTGTGCTTAAATCTCTTCTCCATGGATTTAAGCCTGATTTAATTGCTCTATTAGAACCAAGGATTTCTGGTGTTAAAGCCGACCGGGTTATCAAGAAGCTCAACTATCCTAACTTGCATAGAGTAGAGGCAGAAGGATTCTCTGGCGGTATATGGCTAATGTGGTCTGACCAGATCAAGGTGCACGTCTTACTCAACCACAAGCAATTCATTCACACTCACATTTGCAGCACAAACGGAGAAAGTCCATACTTATTTATAGCAGTGTATGGTAACCCCAAACCCACCATGAGAGAAACACTCTGGGAGGACCTCCATAATTTATGCATCGGTGAACGAGAGGCCTGGCTTCTGGCTGGCGATTTCAATGCCACCTTAACCAGAGATGAGCGACAGGGTAGAGCTTGAAGCTCTCGCTTAGGAAATAGGGCCTTCAAAGACTTTGTGCACACTACTGGTCTAATTGACTTGGGCTTTACTGGGCCTAAATGCACTTGGAAAAGGGGTAGTCTTTTAGTTCGACTGGACCGAGCACTCACCAACCAGACATGGATTGCATCTCAACCCAATGCCATTGTCATGCATCTTCCTAGAATTCAGAGTGATCACCGGCCATTACTCATTAAGCCCGAAGGCGAACCAAGAAAAAAAGAACCCATATTTCGTTTCCTTGCCCCTTGGATAGCTCACCCTGACTTCAAGAACCTCTTAGCAAAAAACTGGTCCAATGAAGAAAGTCTGGTCCGAAACATTGAGAAATTTATCCAAGCAGCTCATCTTTGGAACAGGGACACTTTTGGATCTATTGGCAAAAATAAGCGTATTTTACGGTAGAAAATCAATGAAGTACAGCAAGCTCTTGAAGCTAGTTCTTACTCAAGTAGCTTACTTGCAGCAGAACGCTCCTTGGTCAGTGAACATGAAAATGTTTGCTTACAAGAAGAAATGCTATGGATGCAGAAGTCAAGGAGCCAGTGGATCTGTGAAGGTGACAGGAACACTCACTACTATCACCTGAAAGCTTTGATTCGAAGGCGAAAGAATACAGTCTCAATGCTGAAGCTGGAAAACGGCTACTGGGAATCTGATCAGGATACTTTACGCAGGAAAGCTGTGGCCTATTTTACATAATTATACTCCTTGGAACAGATGCACCCACAGCAATATAGTTACTCAGGTTTGTTCCCTACTATTCCTGATTACACTTTGACACTGCTTGACTCTCCGATAACTAAAGCAGAAACTAAACAAGCTCTTTTTGACATGGCACCTCTAAAATCTCCGGGAGCGGATGGACTCCATGCTTTGTTCTTCCAGTCCCAATGGGAAACTATCGGTGACAACATTTACAAAGAAGTTAAAGCCATCTTTGAAGGAGGAGAAATCGACCCTTGCTTTAACCGTACTCAAATTGCTCTCATATCAAAAGTGAGTGAGCCTCAAACGTTAAAGGAGTTTAGACCAATTAGCCTATGCACTACTATCTACAAACTCATCACAAAGATCATAGCTAATCGGCTAAAACAAGTAATGCCTCTACTTACTCAGTCATATCAATCAAGCTTCATTCAAGGGCGCAATATCACCGATAATATAATTATAGCTTAGGAAGCAATTCATTCCATGAGAAGAAAGACTGGCAAAACAGGTTGGATGGCCATCGAAGTTGACTTAGAAAAAGCTTTTGATAAGCTCCGGTGGGACTTTATAGAGGATACCCTGAGGGATGCAAAAATTCCTGAGAAGCTGATCACCCTGATCATGAAGTGTATAACTGGTTCCTTCGTCCAAGTAATCTGGAATGGGAAACCTTCTGAATTTTTGAAGCCTTAGAGAGGAATACGGCAAGGTGATCCACTATCACCTTACATATTTGTGCTCTGCATGGAACGGCTCTCTCAAGTTATTAGCAGGAATGTAGACTCTAGCAATTGGCACTCCATACAAATGGGTAGGAAAGGGCCTAAACTCTCCCACCTCTTCTTTGCGGACGATCTTATCTCGTTCAGTAAAGCCACAGATTCACAGGTGCACCTTACTTGCCATATCCTTGAGGCTTTCTGCTATTCCTCCAGTCAAAAAGTAAGTCAAGCCAAGACCTGAGTATTTTTCTCAAAAAATGTTTCCCATCAGTATGCAAGGAAGATTTGTTGTGATTTGGGCTTTCAGATGACAGATAACCTAGGAAAATATCTTGGAGTCCCATTGCTTCATAAACGGGTCACCAAGGACACTTACCACTACATTGAAGAAAAGATTCAGAACAAACTCACAGGTTGGAAGAGTAAATCACTTTCCCTTGCCGGACGGATCACCCTTGCCCAATCTGTTCTCTCCACTATTCCCTTGTATACTATGCAAACCACCAAGCTGCCGAAGATCAACTGTGCACGAATTGAAGCTCTAATTCGAAACTTTATCTGGGGCACTACGGACTAGCATAAGGGAGTTCATCTTATTAATTGGAACGCTGTGTGTCAACCTAAAGAATGTGGTGGTTGTGGGCTTAAAAAGCTGGAAAAGCACAACTCAGCTTTCTTAAGTAAAACTGGAATTGGATGAATAAGAACAAGAGCAAATACAAGAATGGATCCCACTTATGGCGAAACCTTGCAAACTTATGGGAGGATCTCGAGCTGGGCCTTCGTTGGGAAGTTGGGAATGGAGCAACCACTGGCTTCTGGACGCACCATTGGGTAGGAGAATTAGGACCCTTGCGTCACCTTTCGTACGCTCCAATCTCATATGAAGAACTTCAGAGAACAGTCAGTGATTATGTGGATGACAATGGCAACTGGAAATGGGTTGAGTTTGAACACTTGTTACCACAGCCAATTTTGCAGCAAATAGCGAGCACTCCAACCCCACACATAACTAAACCCAAGGATGATTGTGTATGGCACCTTACAAGCACTCATAGCTTTACTGTGAAGTCAGGTTATAATTTGCTAATGATGAATGAATGGAATGAGGTCAATCCCAAATGGGATATTGCTTGGAAATGGCCAGGTCCATAGCGAGTCAGATCCTTCCTCTGGCTCGTTCTTGGCAATAAACTGCTTACCAACAGTGTCAGAGTCAGACGGCACATGGTAGAAAAAGATGATTGTGAAATATGCGGACAAGGGCCTGAGGATGCTGAGCATGTTCTCCGATCCTGTACTACAGCAACCTCGTGCTGGAACCTTGTAGTTCCTTCTCAATGCCTAAGGGAGTTCTACAACTGCTCCTTCAGCACTTGGTTACATCAAAATCTAGCCACTAATGATTCCAACCTTGCATGGTGCACTACCTTTGGACTCCTCTGCTGGAAGCTTTGGGAAATGAGGAACCGTAAGCTGTTCTGTAACGAGGACGTGCAAGCTTATCGTCTTGTCAATGAAGTGCTTGCCCTTAGTGAGCAAACCAAATGTGCTAGAGAAACCCACATGATAGTCCGATTAGGCTAATCTCTGGGCTTTGTGCCCTTTATCTTTAATTTCCTTTGTCATTATTTGTTTCTGTGTGTACTCTTTTGAATAATAAAAGTTCTTTACTCAAAAAAAAAAAAAATACAATGTGAACCGCTTTAAATCCCATCTGAATGGTCTTTAGATGGAGTCCACACTGGCACCAGCTCGAGACGCCAAGATCCGCATGTATTCTTTCCGAAGCATATTGGTGGGTGCTTTTTTTTGGTAACACAATTTTTGTCACTCTTTTTACTTGGGTCGCATTGTCCGGGTGCTTTAAGTAATCAGTTAATGGGCTTACTCTGAGCTCAGACCCAAAATAATGAGATTGGGGGGATCCAATTCTGGTTCGTATCGTGTAGCCCATTCTACGCGATTGCCCCAACAGATGCACATTTGCCAATCATATCTCATATGCACTGTGGCCCAAAAAAAATATCGCATGCACAAAATACACAATTATGGTTATTTTGATCTTCAGCTTTTGGGATAATCGGTTTTTCCTTTTCCTTTCTTCTCTTTTGTTGTTTTTTTTTTGGGCTAAATCATTCCATGCTTTTCGATGAACCAGGAATAAAGGAAAATTTCTAATAGCATTCTAAATGTTCAATATCAAGGACAATGATTATATCAGGATGTTCTGTGTGTGCTGTGTGTGTGTGGCGTAATAGGTACTAAAGTACTCCTTTAAAATAAAATCTCAAAACGGGTATTCATTAATTTAAATTCATTAATGCATGCAAGAGTTCCCCCCCCCCCCCCAATTTCCCTACATATCATACTCAAAATTATATCAGTGGAGGGGTAACATATGATCGAATGATACCATGCTTTCATACATGCGGATATTTGCCATAATAATTTTCATCAAATCACAAAAAAGTTTAAAAATTTACTTGTACTATGATATTTAATTATTATGAAAATGGTTAACCGTCAACTAAACCCACGTTCATCATGTTTTTTATTAAAAAAAAAAAAAAGTAGAGTTAAGGTGCACCATCTTAAACTATTTTCTCAAATACATCCAGTGTTTTGAAATAATAAGTGATGCAATTTCAGCCTGAAGTCATTTTTATTAAAATGGTACAATCTCATCCGTCTTTGACAAAAACCGTTACTTTGACTATCAAAGTGCTGAGTTAGCAAAGTTTGGCCAAAAAAATCTTATTTGGCATGTGAAGAAAAAAAGTCGCTGGTGCTGTGTGAAGAGAAAACCTAAATATTCAAGAGCAAATAGCAAAATTTCAATACTCCTAATCAATTTTCTTTTCTTTTTCCCAGCAGAATCAGATTTCAAGAAACCTAAATCAAAATATATGTAGGAACCATAAATCAGTCAATATTCGGGAGATCCATACCATAAAACAGCTTCAAAAAGTTTGAAGGAGTTAAATAGATAAACCTTCAAGGTAAGCATATTAGAGTTCAGAGATAAACTAATCGAGGCACTCCTCTTCGATTTATATCGATGTTAACTTCAATATGTGATAACGTTGATCTCTTTCCATCATTTATTCAAGAAACGAACGGCGTCATCTTCATTCTTGCTCCATTTCTGCTACTACCGCCTTGCTTTTTGCTGCTTCTGCTTCTGGTTCTAATGCATGCGTTGCTCAGCATCTCACCAGATCTGATGCCCATCTGCTGGCTCGAGCCAGAGGGGTTGTGGATGCTATGAAGAAGACTCAAATGTAGCAGCAATTATCGATTTCTACGGCGGCGGCGAGCCGATCAAAGCCAAGGATAGGCAGCGAGGTCCCTGCATGTGATTATTGAGAACGAATCCCAAATCACAGCTCCTCCGTCTCGCCTTCTCCAACTCCACTTCAACTTCAAATCTTCACTTCTTCTTCAATCTTAGCCGAATTATGATTTCTGGAAGCCTGAAAAAACTCTTTTGTTTTTTAAGGTCAAA
>NW_021632340.1:0-29227 GCF_004799145.2 Neltuma alba | reverse complement strand
CCAAACTGGGCTGGCTGAGTTTGAATTAGTCTAGGCCCCCTTTTTTTTAAACCTTTTTTTTAAAGAATGACTAGGCTAGGTGGCCCAGTACGCTACGTGGATCCTTGAAATGATGTCGTTTTGAGCCTCTAGGTCGTCTGCTTCCTCCATCCGAGTTGCCCTGACCTGTTGTAAGTCCAGCTGGTCTGTCGTGACCTGCCACTTTCTCTCCTCTGTTTCTTCCTTCTAATGTTTTTGTCTGATGCAATTTTGGTGTCGTTAAAATTGTCTTTTCACACAAAAGGACTCAATTTCGAAGACCCAAAATCTCTCTTCCATGAACGTTGTGTCCATGATAGAGAAACATGGGTAGCACTTTCGGGTGAAAGAAAAGCATTGAAAAAAAGTTGTTTCTTTTAGGTTTGTGAGAAAGCTTTACCTATTTTCTCAACAAAAAAACTCTATGAAAGCTTCAACCTTTCATGTGCATTTAGAAAAGAAAGGGAGCTTTATGAAACTTTAAATTTCCCGTGGATAGAAACCAGAAACCAAATGTTCAACAATGTGAAAGTAATAACCAAAAGCATAAAGACTATCACATCTTGTGAATTTTAACCCTGATAATGGGAATTAAAAATTAAGTTAAGGGCCAATAGAAAAAGTAAACTGGTTGACGAAGCCATGCATGACATAAAATTCAGATAGGGTCCAAACTGATATTTTCATAATATCTGGTATAGGTTGGATAGACTGCAAAGGGTGCAAGAAAAATTGAAAATTTTCCCAAAATAGTAAAAATAGAGATTTGAGGATTTAGAATAGTATATGAGGTCCTAGAGGTGAAAAAGGGATAAGAATAATTTATTACAAAATTTTCAAGATTTATCAGTATTTTATGACTAGACAAGGATTTTTTACTATAATTAATTATTTGAGCTATCTAAGGCCTCAATAAATTTAGAAAAACATGTGAAAAAATTATTTAGCATATTATTATGAATTTAAAAATTATCTCTAGCCCTAGGATGTGAAGGGAATTATTTTTGGATTTTTATAATGAAACTTTATCGGTAAGACCCGATTTTAGAGAAAATTTAATATAGGAGGTTAGTGGTGAAAATAAATTCCAGAAAAATTCATGAGGCCTTTTTATATTAAAAGAGAATTTTTGATGAAGAAAAATGAAATTTTTGGAAATAGTAATCGATATAGTGAGTTTTGGTTGGAAATTAATAATTTTGATTGGGCCACACTTTCCCTTCCCTATCCAATCAGTTTTAGGTTTATTTTGGGCTAAGAAAGCCCATAAAATTCATGCAGCCCATGGTCTCTTATGTCAAGAGAGTCCAAGCCCAATTTAAAACCAAAATACCAAGGAAAATCAAGAGTAAAAGGACACTTGACTTTATCTAAAATTTAAGGATTGTGAAGAGGGACACATGTCCCTTTATGTAGCAGAAAATGAGACCATCTTGGAGGGGAAATGGTTGACTTGGGAGGTCTATAAATATCCCACGTAAAAGAACTATAATTCGGCCAAAATTGGAGAAAATAGGGGAAATTCTGCTCAACCAAAAACTTAACCATAAACAGCACCTAAAACCTTCCATTAAGGAAGGATAGAAATGAGCTTGGAATAATGTGTTTGATTGATGTTTGGATTGAATTTAAAAAAAAAAAACCAAAGTTAGGGTATTAAGCATACTATTCGGCCACTTCAAGTTCTTGAGGTTAGAAATTGTTTCAATATGATTTGATAATGATTCGAATGAGTTTAAAAGATGTTTTTCTGTAGGGGAACACCAAGAAAAAGTGTTTAAAATCATTGGGATAAAAAATAAAAATTAATGTTAGATTTAAGGTTTTGATGATAACAAACTTAAACAATATATGTTTTAGTAGGTTGATCGATCACCTGATCGATTAAGTGATTATCGATCAGTTGATAGATAAGTTTCCTGTGCAAACAAGTAACTTAGCAGAAATTTTAATCGATAACTTGATAGATAATGTGTTAATCAATCAATTGATCGATCATTATTAAGACAGTTGTGTTTAGAAGTCTGTAGAAAATTATCGATCAATTAATCAATATAATATTGATCAAATAGCTATCAGATAATGGAACACAAATCTGGAAAGTATTTATTGATCACCTGATCGATAAATGAGTCGTCGATAAGAAGACAGATAAATGGTAAAGCTCTCTACACACTTTGTATTTTGTTTTAATCACAATTTATCGATCACATTATCGATCAAAGGTTTTTCGATAACTTGTTCTATCATTGCATCATAACTTGCCTATTTATCATTTGGTTCAAGTGTTCTGTCATAGCTTTTTATCGATCACTTGATCGATCAATAGTTTATTGATCAAATGATCGATCATAATTATCTCTCTAGCTACTTTGTTAAGTTATATTTTTCGATCACCTGATTGATAATTCTTTCATTGATAAATTGATCGATCACTCAACCTTCTGAGTATTCTGTTTTCACATAAAGTGATCAATCAAACGTTTTCCTAGCATATCAAATCTAAGTCCTTCAAATTATCTTTATCGATAACTTGATCGATTAATCCTTTATCGATCACTTAATTGACCATCATATGTTTTGAGCACTTTGAGAAAATCTTTGCTAAAGCTCTTTATCAATCAATTTATCTATCTTTCATTTATCGATAAAGTACTCGATCATTACTCTTTGAAAATCTATTTCTACTTCAATCAGTTTTGTTGATTACAAGATTGATCAAATATTTTTTGATCACTTGATCGATCACTGACTCTTTCCAGTTAAACATTGAAAAGTTACTGTGATTCTCAAAATATATTGATTATTTCCCTTCGAGCTTTTCTCAGCCTTCTTGTTTATTTTACTTCTCTATTTTAAGGGATTCAAAATCAAAAGTGACCTTGAGCCTTTTCTCTGCATTTTTTTTTGAAGTTATTTTTTCACTTATCAATTACTTGATCGATAAATCATTAATCCATAACTTGTTTGATAAATAAACTTGCCTGTGTCAAATTCTTTCTATTTGATTAATCGATAAGTTGATCGATCATCTAGTCATTGATCATGACTTTGATCAAAGATGCTGATCTCTTGTTCAAACACTTTCAGTAACTGATTGATTCCATTTTCAATGAATGAATATTCTCTATTATCATTTGATCAGTTATGTTTCTGAGCTTTACTTTGCAATAAAAAATTATTTGATTAACGTATTATTACAGATTATGAAGAAAGTTTAATGGTTATCCAATGGTTGTTTACTAGACTGTAACCTACCATGTCAGAAGCATTAATGGCAAAAACTGTTACAACTAAAAAAACACGTAAACCGAACTCTCAACGGCAGGAAGCTCTTCTGTCTAATGGTTACTAAACTTCCTCAACTATAAAAGATGTGAAGAAGCATTGAATGCAAGGAATTGAATACATTCAATACTTTGTTCTTCTAAGCTTCAGTGTTTCACATTTATTTACTCTATCATCCTCAGTTATTTTCTGAGTGAAACTCAAGAGTGTGGACTCTTGAGTGGGATTGTCACTTTACGGGTAGTAAGGGGGAGTGATTGAGCGAATCAATTGTGGTACTGCAGCACTAAGAGCTTGATTAATCTTGGAATATAGTGACATACTCAGAGGTGTTCTGAGCACTGGACATAGGTCAAGTGGTTGAGACCAAACCAGTATAAATCCTGTGTCTACTCTCTACAGTGAAATCACTCTAACTCACACTCTCTGTTTCTATTTAGATTATTGTTTTAATATGCAAGATTTTTATAACTCACCCAATTCACCCCCTTCTTGGATGAGATTGCCACTAACATTTAGTATTAGAGCAGATCTCTTTTGTAAAGATTTAACAGTCCGAAGAGAGATCCCATGGCAGGATTCAGAGACAGTATGCTACTCGAAGGGTGTTCAACATCAAAACCACCTGGCTTCAACGGAGAAAATTATACCTTATGGAAGATGAGGATGAAAATCTTCATCAAAGCCACCAAGTATAGATTATGGATGTGATCAAACATGGCAACTACATTCTGATGAAAACCGTAGATGGACGACAAGTTCGTAAGAGTCCCAGAGAGTTCGATGATGAAGATAGAAAGTTGGTGACGCTAAACGATAAAGCTATCAACATACTAACCTATGCACTAAGCCAAAGAGAATATTTCTGAGTTTCTAGTTTGGAAACTGCAAAGGAAATGTGGGAAGCACTGGAGATAGCTCAAGAGGGAACTACCAGTGTAAAGTAGAGCAGAATCAACACTCTCACCACAAAGTTCGAATTATTCAGAATGAAGCATGGAGAGAGCATTCGGGACATGGAAGTTAGATTCTCGCACCTCATAAATCATCTCACTGCACTCGGAAAGAAGTATGGTCAGGAAGACCAAGTGAGGAAAATCTTAAGCGGTCTCACAAAAGAATAGGAGCTGAAAGTAACAGCCATTGAAGAAACAAAGGGAGAATCAATTGGCTTGGTTGCAGCATTACCTGGAAGTCTTGCTGAATATGAGAGTAAGCAAAAATACAAAAAGGAGATGAATGAGAAAAACCACAAAGGCATTGCTCTCAAAACTCAAGAGAGTGAAGATGACAATGAAGACGACTTGGAAGATGACGAAATGGGTCTCATCGTCAGCAGATTCAAGAAATTCTATAGAAACAAAGCCTTGAAGGAGGTTTCAATCAAAACGCAAAATCTCCACATCTCAGAATGTCACATCCAATAATATGGAAATTAGGAATAAGAATATCCCTAAATATTTAAAGGCCAAAAATGACAAGGAGAAATAGAAGAATTTTGGTGGAAAATAATTATTATAATTTTCCAAGCCAATTATGAAAAGTTTGACTAACTAAGGAAAATTGGTCATGAATAATTATGAAAAAATAATTTCGAGTCTCAGAAAATTAAGAAAAAATAAGGAAAATATTCCTTGAGAATTATATGGGATTATAAAATTAGTTTTATGATCAATTTGCCCTTAGAGAAATTACAAAGGAATTTAAGGGCAATTTAAGCTAGTTAAGGTCTTTATTTGGAAAATTCCAAATAGATATTTTTTAAGAAGAATAAAGTCCCAAGAAAATTCCTATGATATCCCAAGGAATTATAAGAGATTATGGAATTAAAATAAGACCCTCAAGTGTCCAAGATTTTTCCCAATTCCTCTGAAAAGTGGAAAAATCATTAAAGAGAAGGAAATTAGTTTTCCATCTTATTTAATTATTGGGAAATTAATTTTGAGACGAAGAGGGCAATTTGGGAGGATAAAAATGAGGAGAATAATTTATGGATCTGACAGAAAATAATTACAGAGGCCAGAGTACTATAATTTTAGAAAAGAAGTTAAACCCGGAGTAAAAGTGCACCGATAAAGCAAGAAGTAGAGTCTTGCACTTTGCTTGGCCCACAAGTTGCCAATTGTCAAGCCTTTAATGGATGGTAATTAAAGCTTTCCAAGTATCAAGCTACCAATGGAGAGGATCTTGACTTTGGAATTTAATTACATTATGATTTAAGTTAATTAAGAGAGAGGATTAAGACTAATTAGGCTCTTGACACATGGCATATCATTAATGATGGTTGGTGAGATATTTTGTGAGCATTAATGAGCTTTTTCTCCCCCATAATCAGACCTCATTTCGTGCTAAAGGGAAAAGAGAGAGAGCAAGAGTGATTTTGTGAAGAGATCAAGCAAAAGCAAGCATATTTGACCTTCTAACTAAGATCCAAGCTTGGTAAGTTATCTTAAGATATTGCTTGCTTTGTTTTATTGAATTGTATGGTTGGAAAAATCACTTCTTTTCCCTTCTTGTTGCTGGCCAAAATGGGTATAGTGTAGGGAAGGAGGTTTTGTTGCTAAACATAGTTAGAACACTATGATTTAAGATGGTTTCAAGTGGTTTAGTGTTGTTTAGAAAAGTTTTTCATGGTTGAACTTCAAGAGGTTTGGTTTGGCCAAGACCAAAACTGAACCCTAGGATGTGTTTTTCAAAGTTTTGAGGCTTCCATTGTGTTCAAAATGAAAAATGGTGTAGGGTAAACCTAAAGAACAAGAGTTGGAAGCCATAGAATCAAAGTTGCAATTTTTGGGTTTTGAACCCTAATGGTTCGGCCAAGCTGAAACTGAAGGAAGGAAATTTATTTTGTTAAATCCAAGTAGATATTTGGAATATAAGTCAAGAGGGAATTTTTAGGGTTTATGGAAATCAACTCTAAAAATTCAAGAACAAAGATGGAAGCTTTAAGGGGTTTAGGAGTTACTTGAGTTATGTTATTGATTTTATGAAGAATGGTTGATGATTCTTGTTGCCCTTTTTGTGGATTGCCATGTTAGGGTTTGGCACTTGTGGAAGCAAGAAGGAACAATAAGAAAAACAAAAAGCATTGGATCAAGGTCGTGGGATCTAATTAGCCATTAATGTTAACTTTGCATTGTTATTTATGGCATGTATGCTTGCTATTATATGGTTGAACTATGATGTTGTGATATGGTTGCTCCTTGCATTTGTTGCCATGGCCTTGCATGTTGAGGTTGCCTATTTATAAAAGGATTAGTTCTCCTATGATAGCTAATGTTGAAATGCTTTATAATGATGCATGTTAATGTTTTGGTTGATTGATCTTGCTACTGGGATTCCTTAAAATCTCATCCCCTAAATATAATATAACATTTTAGAGCTGAAACTCCTATGAGCAAGCTGCAGATTGGAGACTAAAGTATGGTGTCTTGCCATAAAATTCGTGGACCCTTTTTTGTTATGTATATATTAAGCTAATAGTGTTGTAAGCACACTGACACTGCTATGTTCACGTAACTTTTTGATTATGCTCCCAAACGCATTTAATCACAAATTTTGGCATGATTATAGATAACGTCCTGAGCTTCAATTTGATAGCTAATACATTAAAAATGGCCAAGTATACGAATTTTAATGATTTTTCAAAGTTAAAGGTCAGAATCTGGGAAAAAGGATTTTTGGCAAATGGACAATGTTGCATTTCACAAAAACCTGATGCTTTTTCATAGGGAATTGGATCATGAGATTATTTTTCCTTTAAATAAAATTTTGAACCACCCCGTTTGGATTTTTGTAGAATAAGTTATGAATTGTTGAAGTTGGGCCAGAAAACTGGATTTTTACCCGATGAACAGTAAAAATCCGAAATTTAGCGTTTTTAAGGTGAAAATTGAGCCCAAGACCATCCAATGTGGTCTAAAGTGGTTTTAAATGAAACCTAAGTGGATATAATAGTAAGGTGTGACACAGAACAAGCCAAAGGAACCGATCATCTGTTTTGAGTGCAAAAAGCTAGGGTGCATCAAAGCAGAGTGTCCCCAGCTATCCAAGACAAAGGACAAAGAAAAGAAGAAAAAAATTCAAAAATCTCAGAGGAAGAAGACAGCGACAACAAAGAAACTGCCAACATATGTCTCATGGCTCAGGAAGATGAAGATTTAGAGACAGATGAGGTAATCACTTCTGAACCCTCCTATGATGAATTACAATCTGAATACAATGCATTACATTCAGAATTAGTAAGAATTGCAAAGGAGTTGGTAAGCTCCAAGAAAAGAATAAAGCTTCTGGAAGGGCAGTAAGCAAAGCAGAAAGATAACATGGTTCCACCCCCAGTATGTACGGAATGTGAACAGAACAGAAGTAAGGCCAAGGATCTTACAAGAACCTTAGAAAAATTCACTAAGGGCAGTGAAATGCTCAAAGTGATTTTGGGAGCTCAACAATGTTCAATGAATTAAACCGGAATAGGATATGATCCTATTCAAGATAAGACGAAAGGAAAGAAGAAAAGTAGTGGTCGGTCATATCTTACCTTCTTTAGAAATACTGTTCATTCCTCTAACCCCTTTGCATTGTGTTCTTATTGCAACCGTAAAGGTCATACAACCTCTTCTTGTTATCATAAGAAGAAAGGATCTTACAGGACATTAAAATGGGTTCCCAAAGGTACTTATGTGCTTGAGACAACTCATACTAATAAAAAAGGACCCAAGAAGGTATGGGTACCTAAAACATAATTGTGTTATCGCAGGTATGTCTCAAAGCATCCAGAACGGACAAATGGTACATCGACAGTGGATGCTCTATACATATGACTGGTGATATTGAGAAATTCACATTACTCAAACCAAAAAGAAGGAGGCAAAGTAAGCTTCGGTGGCAATCAATCTGGAAGGATTGCTGGAATCAAAGAAATAGAAAGTGACAAAGGAATGAAGGTTGAAGATGTGTACTACGTAGAAGGCTTGTGTCACAATCTGCTCAATGTTAGTCAAAGTACTGACAAAAACAACTGGGTGATCTTCAATTCAGAAGAATGCTTAGTCGTAAGTAAAGATGACTTGCCATTGAAGAAGGAAGAATTGAATGTAAAGCTGAGAGCTCCAAGGGACGGTAATTGTTATACTCTTCAAATTGATTCAAAAATTACTGAAAACTGTTTTATTAGCAAAAAGGAGGAAAGTTGGATTTGGCACAAACGTCTTGCACATGTTAACATGAATCAGCTTTCAAAATCAACAAAAAGGGACTTGGTTATTGGTTTACTGAAAATTTATTACGAACATGATATTATTTGTGATGCTTGTCAAAAGGATAAACAAACAAAGTCCTCGTTTAAATCAAAGAAGACAGTCTCAACCGAAAGGCCACTCCAAATGCTTCATATGGATTTGGTTGTTCTGTCAAGAGTCAAAAGTTTTGGTGAAAATCTGTATACTCTTGTGATAGTTGATGACTATTCGAGATTCACCTGGACTCTATTTCTTTCCTCTAAAGATGAAACATTTAATGCTTTCATTGTTTTTGCCAAAAAGGTCCAAAATGAGAAAGGTATCTCTATTGTGTCAATCAGGTCTGATCACGGAGGAGAATTCGAGAACAACAAGTTTGCAGACTACTGTGACGAGCATGGGATTGATCACAACTTCTCAGCACCAAGAACTCCTCAACAAAATGGAGTTATTGAATGAAAGAACAGAGTGCCCACTGAAATGGCAAGAGCAATGCTGAATGAGAAAGGGATTTCAAAAGTGTTCTGGGCTGAAGCAATGAGCACGGCCTACTACATCTCCAATAGAGCTTACATCAGAACACTGCTCGGTAAAACTCCATATGAGCTATACAAAGGAAGAAAGCCTAACTTAGCTCATCTGAAGATCTTCCAGAGTAAGTGCTACATTCACAACAACAATAAAGAGAATCTCTGTAAATTTGATCCTAAAGCTGATGAAGGTTTATTTCTTGATTACTCTAATCCCAGTAAAGCTTATAGAGTTTTCAACAAACGCACTTTCACAATTGAAGAGTCAATACATGTTGTGTTTGCTGAAACTGAGCAAATTACAAAACCTCTAGATGATGATGCTGAGATCGTTTAAAATTTTCAAAAATTGAATTTAAACAAAATTTCAAATAAAGCACCTTCAGAAGAATTTTTAGAAAACAAAGATGATTCAAATGAACCTCTGTCACAAGAAAACTTAGAACAGCCTCCTGGTTTTGAAGATCCAAACTTCCCTAATCATTTTTACAAACTGAAAAAGGCTTTATATGGTTTAAAACAAGCTCCTAGAGCTTGGTACGAAGGCCTTAGAATTTTTCTGATAGAAAAAGGTTTTGAAAGAGGCAAAGTGGATGCTACTCTTTTTATTAAAAGATATAGAAAGGAACTTTTGATTATGCAAATTTACGTGGATGATATTATTTTTAGAGCTACTAATGAGGAACTCTATCAAGAGTTTACCGAGCTAATACAGGTGAGTTCGAAATGTTGATGATAGGAGAACTTAACTTCTTTCTCGGATTACAAATCAAGCAAAAGAAAAATGGCATATTCATATCTCAGACGAAGTATTTCAAGGAATTACTTAAGAAATTTGGATTAGAAAATGCCAAAAGCATAAAGACTCCAATGAGCTCAAACATTTCACTGGACGCGGATGAGAAGGGCAAGGACGTAAATCTGACCAAGTATAAAGAAATGATTGGATCATTACTCTACCTCATGGCAGGCAGGCCTGATATTCAATTCAGTATGGAAATGTGCGCAAGATATCAATTAGCTCCCAAAGAATCACATGAAGAAGCCGTCAAGCGAATCCTCAAATATCTTGTTGGTACACAAAATTTAGGAATCTGGTATCTGAAGAAAGGTGCAGAATATCTAATGGGATATCAGATGCTGATCATAGAGGTTATAAGATGGACAGAAAGAGTACCAGTGGACAATGTCAATTCCTCGAAGGATGCCTTATCTCATGGTCAAGTAAAAAGCAAAATACTGTGGCAATATCCTCCACAGAATCAGAATATGTTGCCACTGCTAGCTGCTGTGCTCAGATTCTATGGTTAAAACAACAATTACAGGATTTAGGAATCAACTTGAGAGAGATTCCAATTCTGTGTGACAATACAAGTACAATAAGTCTGTCCAAGAATCCAGTTCATCATACCCAAATTAAGCACATTGACGTCCGACATTATTTCATTTGGGATCATGTTCAAAAGAAAGATGTAAAAGTAGAATTCATCCTCGCTGAATATCAAATAGCAGACATTTTCACGAAACCTCTAGATCAACAAAAGTTCAACTACTTCAAAAGAGAATTGGGAATGGTAAATCCCAATGAACTATAAGAAATCTCATATTATCTCTCTAATTTGAATCTTTAGATTTAATGTTTTGATTATTAAAAGACTAACTTGAGCATCAGAGTGTATAGAAATTTGTTTTGCAGGAAGCTCTATTTTGTCAAAGAAAAACATAGGCAAATAGAGTATGGAATGATCGATAAAGACATCGATAATCATGTCACCAGGAAGGGTTAGTTTATCGATCAACTGATCGATAAATTAAATGTGAAGCAAGAAAACGAAGTTGGAAGGAGGATTATCGATAAGCTGATTGATGAGCCAATTATCAATCCCCACATCGATCAGGAGCAACAAGGATTTAAGACAAATCAATCAATATGTTAAGAATTATCGATAAGCTGATCAATAAATTTTTAATCAATCAAATGATTGATAAATCAAACCAGGTACATATTTCTTTTATTAATATTTATCGATAACATGATCGATAATTTATTGCTCGATAACTTGATCGATAATTGCTTCAGTGTTCTTATGTGTTCTTCATATTTATCGAACATATGATCGATCACTCGTTGATCAATAACTTGATTGATAATTTTTGTGTTTATAATATTCACCTTTTGAAAACCCCTGTCAGTTATTGAAGCCCTAACTCGATAAACTATTCCCTTGTTCCCACGCAACGGTCCAAAAATCACTATTCAATTAAATTGTTGTTCCTTTTCCACTCGGAATCACTTCTAAAGCTCTTTCATTCTCCACCACATCTTTCAAACACTCTTCTCACTGAACATTCCCCAAAATTTCTTCTGGGCAACGAAAAATGACAAGAGTTAAGCAACCAAATGTAGACTAAGAGGAAAGCACCGATAAACAAACCCAGTCCAGAGACACTACTCCCTCAACTACAAAGAAAAGGTACAGACTGAAAGTGAGGGAGGAACCACCAAAGAAAAGAGGAGTTTTGAAGATACGAGAAAGTTAGTCTGAAGGGCAACCCACTCCTCAGAGAAAATCTCCACAGTCAAAGTCAAAATCCACGCTACCAATGGTTACCAAGGAATCTAGAACAGAATCTGATGATGAAGCTTCAATTCAGAAAGCTGTGGAGGCTGCTTTACGAGTTCCTATCCCCAAGCAACCAAGACAGAAGAAACAAAAGGCAAGTGAGGGTGCATCTTACCAAGCTCCTAGCTAAGGTATTTCCTCTGAATCATTTGAATTTCTCATTGGGAACTTAGAGAAGGACGTAAACCAAGTAAAGTTCAAAGCTGACTTTGCCACCAAAAAATTCTGTCTTGTAGTATCTATGAACTTAGAGAGTCTGAAAACTAATGATAAGATTAGACTAGATTTGGATGACCCTCTGAAATATTACTGGAACTGGTTAAGCATTGCAGGAGAATACTGCCCTGAAGTAGTCAAACGATTCTATTATAATATGGAATCCTGTGAAGAATATGATGAGTAGGATAATCTCGTAAGTGATTATCTTAAAACACACCTCAGAGGCAGAACAATTACTATTACTCCTGCTAAGCTAAATGAGTTACTGGGGATAGAAGACCATGTGAGGGGAGGTGAAATAAATGATATCAAGGCCTATAAAATTTTGATGCAGAGTGACAATTTTCCTGGTGAGCTAAATTTTCCCCCTAAACAGATGTGTGATTATTACAAAATAATTCACTACATCTATTCAAGAAGCATGGTCAATAAATCTGGAAGCTTCTCCCACCTTAATCAGAGTGACTACCTTCTGCTGGCAAGGATAATTAGTGGAGAACAGATAAATATAGGAGCTTTGATCTATACTAAGATGAAGGATTTCGTGCTCAATAAATCCAGTCAACTCCTATCCCCTATCCTCAGCTAGCTACTTATCTGCTTCAAGTAAACAATATTGCACCAATGGAACCTGGTGAGGTCAAAGTGAAGGTCCCCTCTTTTGGGATAAATCAATTGAACAAGATGAAAATCTTTGTGCCCCTTCGACCTTCGCAGAAGCTAGCTCAAAAAGATAAAGGAAAACAACCTACTACTAGCCCTCTAAGCCCCAAGATGAGGCAGAATCCACTGCAACTCCCTCTCATACCTCTGGACCCTCATTTCTAGAAAGATCAATCAAGGAAATGTTCCAGGAAGAACTTCAAGAATTTGAGAGGAGAGTGTATTTGATAGCTAAAGACTATAGAGAAGTCTCAGATAGGAAGTTTGAGGGCATTACCAAAATTTTGGATCTCCATCGCCAAGCCATAATAGTTTTGGAAAAGGAAGTCTCTCAGAAGTTTGATTATGTTGAGAAGAAAATCAGAGATCTTAAAGGGATAATAGCCTCTCTCTACAACAATTTCTCTGTGCCCAGCACTTTCTTCAGTTTTAAAGACTTGCTTTCACATCCACCATCTCCTCCTCATCCTCAACCAGAACCACCTACCATACTAGTATCCACTTCTCCTGTTCCTGATTCTCCATTTGTACCTTCCACCTCTTCCACTCTTCCTCCTACCTAAGCCCTTATCACAGTTTCTCAGCCTATTCCCTCTCTACATTTTCCATCCATCTCTCAAGCCATCTCTTTACTTTCTTAGTTTCCCCCTCTTCCTATCACTGTGCCTACTATCTCTATTCCTTCTCCACCTTTTGATGCTGACAAAAAGAGGGGGAAGGAATCTAAGGAACCTGTCTAGTTTAGTTTCTGTGTTTCTTTGCTGTTTAGTTTCTTGTACTTCTATCATGTAATGTGAACTCTAATGTTTAAACTGTTTCAATATTATCAGTATTGCATTTCTGTCAGTTTTTAATTTGTCGTAAGTTGTTTGTTGTTTCTTTAATTTAATTTACATTGTTATTTGTTGATATTTGATTAACTCTTCACATATGTTTTGTCATCATCAAAAAGGGAGAGATAGTTAGATTTAAGGTTTTGATGATAACAAACTTAAACAATATATGTTTTAGTAGGTTGATCGATCAGGTGATTGATCAAGTGATTATCGATCAGTTGATAGATAACTTTCCTGTGCAAAGAAGTAACTTAGCATAAATTTTAATTGACAACTTGATAGATAATGTGTTAATCAATCAATTGATCGATCATTGTTAAGATAGTTGTGTTTAGAAGTCAGCAGAAAATTATCGATCAGTTAATCGATAAAATGTTGATCGAATAGCTGTCAGATAATGGAACACAAATCTAGTAAGTATTTATAGATCACCTGATCGATAAATGAGTCGTCGATGAGAAGACAGATAAATGGTAAAGCTCTCTACACACTTTGTATTTTGTTTTAATCACAATTTATCGATCACATTATCAATCAAAAGTTTTTTGATAACTTATTCTATAATTGCATCATAACTTGCCTATTTATCATTTGGTTCAAGTGTTCTGTCATAGCCTTTGATTGATCACTTGATCGATCAATAGTTTATCGATCAAATGATCGATCATAATTATCTCTCTAGCTACTTTGTTAAGTTATATTTTTCGATCACCTGATCGATAATTCTTTAATTGATAAATTGATCGATCACTCAGGCTTGTGAGTGTTCTATTTTCACATAAAGTGATCGATCAAACGTTTTCCTAGCATATCAAATCTAAGTCCTTCAAATTATCTTTATCGATAACTTGATCGATCAATCCTTTATCGATCACTTAATTGATCATCATATGTTTTGAGCACTTTGAGAAAATCTTTGCTAAAGCTCTTTATCAATCAATTTATCTATCTTTCATTTATCAATAAAGTACTCGATCATTACTCTTTGAAAATCTATTTCTACTTCAATCAGTTTTATTGATTACAAGATTGATCAAATATTTTTTGATCACTTGATCGATCACTGACTCTTTCCAGTTAAACATCAAAAAGTTACTGTGATTCTCAAAATATATTGATTATTTCCCTTCGAGCTTTCCTCAGCCTTCTTGTTTATTTTAATTCTCTATTTTAAGAGATTCAAAATCAAAAGTGACCTTGAGCCTTTTCTCTGCATGTTTTTTTGAAGTTATTTTTTCATTTATTGATTACTTGATCAATAGATCATTAATCTATCACTTGTTCGATAAATCAACTTTCCTGTGTCAAATTCTTTCTATTTGATTAATCAATAAGTTGATCAATCATCTAGTCATCGATCATGACTTTGATCAAAGATGCTGATCTCTTGTTCAAACACTTTCAGCGACTAATTGATTCCATTTTCAATGAATGAATATTCTCTATTATCATTTAATCAGTTATGTTTCTGAGCTTTACTTTGCAATAAAAACTTATTTGATTAACGTATTATTACAGATTATGAAGAAAGTTTAACAGTTATCCAACAGTTGTTTAGTAGCCTGTAACCTACCATGTCAGAAGCATTAATGGCGAAAACCGTTGCAACTGAGAAAACACGCAACCGAACTCTCAACGGCTAGAAGCTCTTCTATCTAACGGTTACTAAACTTCCTCAACTATAAAAGGTGTGAAGAAGCATTGAATGCAAGGAATTGAATATGCGAGCTACCTTCTGCAAATAATTTACTGTTGCATTCAATACTCTGTTCTTCTAAGCTTCAGTGTTTCACATTTATTTACTCTATGAGAGAGCTATATCTATCATCCTTAGTTATATTCTGAGTGAAACTCAAGAGTGTGGACTCTTGAGTGGTATTGTAACCTTACGGGTAGTAAGGGGGAGTGATTGAGCAAATCAATTGCTGTACTGCGACACCAAGAGCCTGATTAATCTTGGAACATAGTGAAATACTCAGAGGTGTTCTGAGCACTGGACGTAGGTCAAGTGGTTGAGACCGAACCAGTATGAATCCTGTGGATACTCTCTATGGTGAAATCACTCTAACTCACACTCTCTGTTTCTATTTAGATTATTGTTTTAATACGTAAGATTTTTATAACTCATCCAATTCACCCCCTCTTGGGTGAGATTGCCACTAACAATTAAGGACCCTTAAAGCATACTATTTGGCCAACATAAGTTAAGGGGGAAGGAGTGTGATTTTATTAAGTATGATATGATATTTGGATTCTACATGAAAGATTGTGTAGGAATGACCCAAGAGATTGATTGAAATCAAAGAGGAAACAATTATGTTAAAAATCAAGGAAAAAGGGGTTTATATAAGTTTATTTTTTAGTAATAGTATTTATGCTTGGATTATTAGTAATTTAGAATGTGTTTATGATACCTATCATGCAAGAAAATAAAGAGGAGCATGAAAAACCTAAAGAGGTCGAATTGGATACTTGGGTAAGAGGTAGCATTGAACTCATAATTTGATTGCTTTTTTGCTTGTTTAAATGTGTATGTGTTATTTGTTTTATATTGTCATGATGTGATTGAGCAAATTATGTGATTATTTGTGAAATTCTATGTCAAATATGCCTTGGCAATATGCACTATGGAATAGTTCAATGGCTTGAATTATGGCTCTCTTTCCATGGCAATGAAATGCACATGAAATATTACATGATAATTCTAGTTTCATAATAACATGTCACATTTTTACATAGCATGATTAGCATGATAATTGTGATTCACTGCTACTGAGGTTTCTTATAAAATCTCATTCTTTTATGTTTAAATATCTACCAACTAGAGGTTGGACCAAGCAAGGAGAAAGGAAAGGAGATAATCTTGGGAGAGAATTGAGTTTAATGCCTCTTGGAAAAAAAATTTGTAATTATGTATGAATTATTGTAATGTTGACCAAAGTTGACATGTACATGAATATTTGATCAAGGAATCATGTTTAAACATATGATATGGGCTTGAAATAGTTCTATGAGGTTAAAAAGGGAGAAAAGTCAAGAAAATGCTTGAAAAATGGATAAAATTACCCTAAAAATACCTCATTTTCCCACTAACGAAATTCTAGCCAAATGAATGAGATTCTGGATAAAACTTAGTAGAATTATAGATCATATTTTTAAGCTTTAAAACAAGTGGCATTTCATCAAATTTGGAGTTTTGTACAAAAGGTTATGCTTATTCAAACTTAGGCATAAATTATGAAAAATTAAAAAATTACCATATAAACAGTACCAATTTGTGTTAATTCTGGGATTGATTGATAAAGATTAGACACCAGTGAGTATTTTCTTTCTCTAAAGATAATATTAAGAGCTTTAAATAGAACTTGGAACCAGCTTATTTTGATTTTTCTATAATTAGTTATGATTTTTCAAAGTTTAACTTTGGCTAGGGTTACATAAATAGTAACCTGAATTTAATGAAATTTAAAGTTCAAATTCTTCTAACTTAAGGCCACAAGAAATAGTTCCAAATGGTTCTACTTGCAATAAAATATGATCTAAAAGTAAGGTGTGACAAAAACGATAAATAAGAGGCATGAAAGCAAACCAAGATGGAAAAAAAAATGGTTACTTTCACGCAGAATAGAGAGAGAAAATTTCAAAATCATTTAAAACAATTTTCTTAGAAAAAAAGAGGAAGTACGTGTTCTATAAGGAGAAAAAATAATTTTTCTCATGCATATAACATATATATGAAGGAAAAAAATGGCAGCGGAAAAAAAATAACACGTGCAAAAGAAGTATAGCCACAAGATTAGGAAGGCTCTGATGCTAATGAAGAAAATAATAGAAATAAACAGAGAGAGGTGAGGGAAGCATATCAGGTCGGTTCTAGGTCGTAATGGTGGTAGCTCACACATTATCTTGACTACTAGAGTCTTGATAAGAATGGCACAACAGATGCACCAGAGAGAGGAGAAGAGAATACTAGAAAACTCAATAGTTGGGCTAGAGAGAAATAGAAGGAGGCACCTCCTATTTATAGGGCCAGGGTTTATTTTAGGAAGGTGCAATCTTCCTCATTTATCACGGGATGATATTCCAATTTCACAATCAACAATTAATGTCTGATTGATTTCTCTTCAATCAATCAAGCCGATAATGCTTGATTGAATATTCCTTAATCAATCATTTATTGCATCTGATTTATGATTGATTTTCTTGATCAGAGAGATTCTCCTCTCTTGGATCAAGTAGTCTGACCCATCAAGGACTTAAGCCAATATCCAACATCTACCAATCTCCTTCCCCCCCTGAATTTTCTTGATCACTTATATTGGAATGGCAGTAATTGTGTACATACACTTGGAGATGGCTACTTCTTATGTCTCAAGCAACACATCTCTAGGGTTTATGATTCCTTTTGAAAATTTTTGTGGTCCATATCTCTTCCTACTAAATTTCTGTTGTTCATTTGGAAGTTCTTGTATCCTATCATGCCATCATGTAACATTCTCAAAAGGCATCATCTCAATGTTACCAGATTATGTCTCTTTGACTGTCATTAAGAGGAAACCATTGATCATCTTTTTTTGTCTCTACCCATTCATTGAAGCATTTTGGTTTAAATGTTTTCAAATTAAATTTGATAATACTAATCCCTCTTGCTTCCCTTCATGGTTGAAGGACACTCTCACTAATCTGCATCATGATAATCTCCACTCTCAGATTAAGGGAATCATCATTCTCATCAACTCCATTTGGAGGAGATGAAACACACCTTTACATGAAAAAATATGTATCAAATCCTCTTGCAGTGGTACAAGAGGTTACAAATACATACTATCTATTTTCTGATCTTGTTTTTTCGCACAAGTCGATTGCTCATCTTTAGTATCCAATGGTCCTACATGGATTGCTATATATTTCTCTTTCAACAATTCTAATTAGGCTCTCCTATAAAGAGTCAAAGTAAGAAATACGTCTATAACCTGCAATTTATGGCTCAGTTTCTAGGGACTTTTGTAACATTTACAATGGGTTAAGGAATTTCATGGGGATCACAGTTTTAACTAGAAGTGTTTTTGGTCCTGCCTTCTCTTTGATAAATAATTCTTCCTTTTTTTCTTCTAGTGCTTAATTGCTCCAAGTGTTGACTTTAGTCAAACAATTTGCAAATATTTCCATGCCAAGCCATGAAACAAATGAAGTTATCTTGAAGTACATCATCTCTTTTCGCCATTATTTTGTTACTAGGATATGGTAGTAATTCATGCTTCTCATTCAATGTTCTCTAAATTTCCTTTTCTTCACTTATTCTCAATAATTTAATTATAATTGTTAGATGTGATTAGTTTTCATGATATGAAATACCTTTGCAAAAAGTGTATTTAATCTCCTACTTTAACTAACTATATTTAATGTAAATTATATTACAGAATAGTCAAGAAAAACAAAGAAATTATCTTGCACTACAAAAAAAAAAGTGTTTTGCAGCTGTTTCAAATAATTGCTACTAAATTATACATTTGTAGCACTTATGCAAAAACCGCTACTAATATACAACGATTTGATTGCAAGGATAGCATTGGTAGTGGTTTTTTGTGCATTAGTAGCAGTTTTCTCAAAACCGCAACAAAATTATGGCGTGTAAGCTTTGCCCCACATGGAAGGAATAATTGTAGCAAAATTTTGTAGCGTTTCAAGAAAAAAGAGTGCTATCAAAAAATCGATGACATACATTTGCAGTGGTTCTAAGTAAACTGTTGTAAATTTGAAAAACGTTTGCAGTGGTTTTGTCAGAATCGCTGCAACCTGAAGTTATCTATTTGTTCAACTCTGGCATATATTTGGCATTTCTATAATGTCTCCCAAACCACAAATTAAATTAATGTGAAACTTGTTTCAAATGAAACTAGACTCAACATGCAACTGAAAAACACTAATTTAACACCCCATATTTTCTGACTTAAGAGAAGCAGAAAAGAGAAAATTTATTTAAAATTACTAGAGCCTAAATAAATTGGAAAAAAATATGGAATACTAATTTTGATGCTTAGAAATTTTATGGAAAATTTTATTTTCCCAAAAATGGCTTAAATACTTTTAAAGTTAATTTTCAGAGCCAACTGACTTATTTTCTTAGAAAATTCAAGTGAAAATAGTTAGAGGTCTATATTTCAGCTAAAAATTTTAAGATAACTATTTTATGAAGTAAAGAAGCTAACTGATGCATAAAATCCTTAAAATGAGTTAAGGATTAATTTCTGAAATTAAGAGCTATTTTCTTAAAAAATTCAAGAAAAATAGTTAGGAGTTAACTTTTGACCCAATATTTTTAGAGAAATTATTTTGTAGTTCAAAGAAGCTAATGGATAATATAAATCCATATAAAATATAATAACTTAATTTCTGAATTTATCTTATATTTTAGAATTATAGAGGAAGGATGGAATTAGAGATGAGGAATTAAGTGAAGGGTATAATGGACATTTCACATGCCCTTAAAAATCACCAGCCCTCGCTTCCTCATCTTATTTTTGTGTTGGAGGCTGGAGGGGGAGAGAGAGAGAGAGAGTTAAGAGACCAGGGGAGACTAGAAGAAGAGGTAGTGATTGGAGAAGGCAATCCAAGGCAATCTTTTTGCATGCATGCAAACCAATTGATCGGTCCAGGTGAGCTTCCTAATCAATCTTATTTCTTTTCTGTTTTTTATATGGTTTGGCTGTAATGGCATGTAGAGAGAGATGGGATAATGAGAGAAATTGGAGGAAAGAAGAGGAGGACTAATGGGTTCATGTCCTATGGCAAGATTGAAGTGTGTGATGCTAGTTTTTAAGCTTGCTGATCACTCCCACAGGGATTGATGTAGTAAAAATCCTAGAGTAATCAAGGGTCATACCCACATGGAGGTTGTATTTTTACTAATCCAAATAAGTAACAATGAGAATAGATGAATTGATTGATGAGATATAATGAAATAATAAATTAAAAGCACGAGAAAATCAAATATAAGAGAAAAATCAATCACTCAAAGCATTGGGGTTCAGGATTTACCCTATGGGTTGCTAGTTTCTATCCTTTGAATTGACTCTTTAATTTATTATAGTAACAATCATCCCTAAAGTATCCTAATATTCTCCCGAATTATTAGTCCCTATTTAATTAGAGTTGAATTCATTCCCGTGACATCCAAACAACTAATTAAATCTTGACGCTATAGTCGTAAGTCACCATAAATATCTAAAACTATCCCTAGCCTAAGTATTTATGTCTACTTCTCTAGATGTAGGTTCTCTCTTCACCTCCCAGTCCATCAAAATCATCCCAATGGTGGCTAGTCATAAAATCCACATGAAGAATAAGAGAAATAGATATAAAAATCAAAATATATTTATAAAAGCCATAAAACGAGTCAAAACAAAACTGATAAAAACTAGCTTCCCAGTTGGGCTACATCCCTACCCTGACCAGGGAATTTAGAAACTTATGATAAAATAAACCATAAATAGTATTGTTCTAAGATCCCTAAACATGATAGAACAAAGAAAGAAGAAAAGAGGGATAAATTGTCGAAGGATCCAATAGAGGTCCTCTGCTCAGCTGCTGTCACAAGATGAACAAAGGTAGTAACTTTGTTGATTCGCTATTGCAAACAATGCTATGTTGCTGCCTGTAACATCTCGAATTTTCTTACTCAGGATGAGCAGAAAAGAGAAAATTCATTAAAATTATTTAATAGCCCAATTACAATTGGGAAAAAATTATGGAATATTGATTTTCACAGTCTAGAAATATCTCAAAAAAGTTCATTCCATAAAAAGTGGCTTAAATAATTTTAAAGCTATTTTCATAGCAAAATGGGTTATTTTCTTAGAAAATTCTAAGAAAAATTTTAGAGGTTTCTAATTAACTAGAAAATTTTAGGAAAATTATTTTATGAGGTAAAGAAGTTATTGAGGTATAAAATCCTTAAAATGGGTTAAGGACTAATTTCTAGAATTAAGGACTGTTTTCTTGGAAAATTCAGGAAAAATAGCTAAGAGATGATTTTTGGCCTGGAATTTTTATGAAAATTACTTTAAGGGTCACAAAAGCTATTGGATGAGGAAAATCCATATAAAATCCTATGGATTAATTTTTGGATTCACAAATTCAGGAAATTATGTGGAAGGGGAATAAGAAATAAGGAATAATTAAAGGCAAAATGCTCCATTGCCTCATGTGCACAGTCCGCACGTGCTGCTCCATCCTTATAACCATCAGAATTCATTTTCCTTCCCCATTTCATTACTGCCTGAATCTTAAAACGGAGAGAGACCAGAGAAAAACTAGAGCTCGACGAAGAAGTGTCGGAGGTGGTGATCGGATGTATTTGGGTCACATGCAAACCGATTAACCTTACAAGGTAAGCCTCCTGATCATTCTCCTACCCTTTTCTTTTCGGTTTTGTGCGTGGTTTGGCTGCAATGGAGGAGAGAGAGAGTTGGGGTGGAGAGAGAAAGTGAAGGAAAGGAGAGAAAGATCAGTGAATTCATGTTATATGGCAAGACTGAAGTAAATGACGCTGGTTTTTAAGCTTGCATGTCACTATTATCTCTGTTTCATGAATTCCCGAACAGCGCATGTGATTTCTGGGTTCATAGGCATCGGGTTTGAGGTATTAGGAGAGAGGAAACGTGTATTATATGAATATGAAGTTGCATGTTGATAATGGTGGTTGCATGTGGATTTCTTGCTCTGTTTTTGTGAGCCGAAACAGAGCTTTAACTTTCTGGTTATGGGGTTATATGTTGGGTCTTTCAGAACTGAAGGAGTGTAGGTATATACATATATGTATATATATATCGGTTTGAATAAGGCTTACTCCTCTATCCTAAGTCAACCGTATTGTTGGGAAAAAAAAATTAGTAGGAATTATGGATTGAGGTTTTGTGTGCAGGGGAGATTGAAGTAATATATATATTTATATATGTGTGTTTCGGGTTCTAAATGAATTGAAGGAAGATGATGATTCTGCTGCTGAATGGAGTTGAGTTTGGATATATATATATATATATATATATGTGAATGTGTGTGTGTGTGTGTATATATGGGGGAAAGCCGTGGGAAGTATGAGTGGAAAACATTGAAATTGAAATGGTTAATTGGGAGGAAGTCTAGGCATGATTATATATATATATATATATATATATATAGAGTGTATAAGTGTCCGATTGGTTCAGTGATTTAAGAAGAAAAAGTTGCTGCAGTAAATATTAATTAATATGGGAGGAAGATGAAGACATACACGGATATAGATAAGGTTACACTTGGAGATTGGAGTTCGAATGTTCTCTGGTATTTTTGTTGTGTTTGGCCGAAAGGGAGTTTATATTTGCGTGTTATGGGGGCTGAGAAATCCAGATTTTTAAACATAAAGAGAGTTTGATGCTCCTAGAATTTGAATAATATTGCTGTTATTACATAATGATTTCAGCTAGTCATATCATAAGTAAGGAACTTCAACGTGATGGTTTTAGTGTGGAATTAAAGCTGGAAAATTTGTATACAGTTGCTTATTGTTGCTTCCAAGGTCAAGCAGCTACATTAGATTCTTAAGTCATAATTAAGGACTATGAAATGATGATTAGAAGATTGGTTTTAAATCTGGAAAATTCCAGAATAAGGCACAAAATTGTCCTAAACTATGAGAGGGGATCAAGTATTTAAATGGGTGGAGTTTGCCCAATTGGAGGTGTATTGAAGTCCAAATAGATTATATAGGGAGTCTTGCTTATCGATGATTTAAATATGATTTCAGTTTTGGGTTAGGCAATGATATTTGCAAATGATAAATGTAGAAGTGGTTTAGAGAGTATAAGTGTGTGTGTGTGTGTATCGAGTAAGGCCATGAGGTTCATATTGAGGAGGCTGGAAATGATTTGAAAATGAGTATTCCATGTTTTCAAGAGCTGTACACTAATTTCAGATGGTTAAATAATAAGTAGGAATTATTCTTGAACTTGGAAGTCTTGGATTAAATGTATTAAGTTGTCAACTATGTTTATTAGTAACCAGAGGATGAATAAGAAAGTTAATATGCTGGTTGCTCTTAAATATTAAATAGGTGCTTCTAGATATAAACTAAGGAAACTGTTCTTAAAAGTAAAAGTCAAATACTAATTTTTGACCAAGATGACCAGTTACTAAGTAAAGTAACTGTATGAGTTGAGATAATTAAGGAAGGAAGCGTTCTAAAGAGAATAGTTTGAATAAGAAAAATTGTCCAGGATGACCAACTATTATGTAAGGGTAGAGATTAAAGAAGATTTGGGATTTAAAGAGAGTTATTTAATTTATGAATTACAGTTGGATCAAATATTGATCTACCCTTACGAGTATGATAGGTTTTTATATCTGCTCAAGCTCGCCAAGAAACAGAAAGAAAGGAGAACGGTAAGGTTTGATTGGGAGGGAGGCAGACCAGGTAGTAGTTCTTTCCTACTTTACATTTATGTATGATTGCTGCATGTCTGTTTGTGCCATATTGCTATTCAAAAAGCATGAGAACATGTAATCCTTAATTCCTTGCATGAGTTAATAGCCGTGATCACGTGCAGCTGAAAGATATGGGGCCTTATGAGCCATTATTGCGCGGCCTTATGAGCCATTATTTATGTGGCCTTATGAGCCATTGTATGTTCGTCCTTATGTGCCGTTGATTGCGCATTCAGCTAATAAATCTGACTATGTGTCATTGCACTTAAATGCTTTTTATGCATAGCTTGCAAGGTTATGTTCCATATGGCTTGTTTTGCATGCTTTATGTAATCTGTATATGTGTTTGATGGAAATTACTACTACGGGGATTTTCCAGAATCTCACCCCCCTTCCATGATATACAGCAAAGGCACACGGCGTTAAGGGAAAGGAAGTTGTATAAGAAGAAGGTGGGCTGGTTGAAGAGCAGAGATGGCTGTTATATTCTGTAAATATGTAGCAAAATATCTTGATAAGTTAATATTTATTTTACTATATATGTTAGACGGGCAAGTAACTTTACTTGCTTTATAGAAATATTATTTTGTATCCTCTATAAGGAGGAGAGCACTGCCGGGTGCAAGTATGTGCTGTTAACCAAGAACGTTGTTGTATTTTTAATATAATATTATGAGATTGTATAGTATGAAATCATTTTTAATATAATATTATGAGATTGTATAGTATGAAATCATTTTAGGTGTTAATAGATTAAGTTGAAAGTAGGGTTGATTGTGGATCACTCTTCAATTATTCTAAAGGTTTCAAATGTTTGATCGACAGATTCCAATGTTGAAGGAAAAGAAAAAAAAATTCCTATCATTTTCCAGGTAGGAAACCTGGCGTTTGTGATTCACAAACATTAAAATGATCCTATTAGTATATATAAAGGTAAGTTGTTGCACTGCCTCTGGGAATGCTCTCCAATGCTTGCTCTCTCTCTCCTCCAATTCCCCTTCTGGTGTCCTCTCCTCACATATAAATAGATATCCTTAGGTGAGTCGTGTGTTGCCTAGCCTGCCCATGTGCATCTTTAAAATATCCTTCTATCTTCATTTAGGATTTGCATGTGATTCTCCTCATATATCTCCACATTATATTCAAGAGTATCTACGTATATCAACATCATTACTTCATGGTTCTATCATCTAAAATATCTTTAACATATACTATTCTTTTATTCTTCAACGGGACCGAGGACTGCTTCTCATCTCTAATCTTTACACCTATTCATAATATATATATATATATATATATATATATATTCTTTCCTATCTCTCCCTTCATGTTTAAAATATTTTCTGCAAAATAAACAATAATTTGAGTAGATTTTGCACAAAGATTCATTTTTATCCCATAACTAACTGAAGAGAAGGAAATATATCAAAATTTAATTAAATAGGTATAAGATCCATAAATTTAACCAAATAAATCAAATATACACCTATTTAATTATAAAATATAGACTTATCAATTCTCCCACACTTAATCCTTTGCACCCCTGGGCAAAGATATAAAAAAAAATATCATGATAAACAACTGAAAATAAGTAGAGAAATTAATCAAGTTCAAGCACAAGAGTGATAATCCATTTAATTGAATTCTTCAAGTCCGCCCTAGTTATAAAATAATAAATGAAATGAAATTAATCTCTATGAACACAATTAAGACAAAGGAACAAGATGGAAGAGAGCACTCTCAGGGATATAATTGTTTCACTCATCTCACCTTTTTCAGGGTTCTTTTACTCAATCCTACCTAGACTAGCCCCTTAGCATAGGCTTGTAATAGTTCTAAGTATCTACAGTCAGTGACATGTGCATTCTTTAATCAAGAGGTCTTTTTAGGCTTGTAATGATGGAGAAAGGCCACCTGGAATGGAATGTGAAAAATAGAAAGTAATAGCATGCACGTAATGATAAATAAATAGCATGAAATCACGTCATAAGGGACGTAGGAGTGATAAGTGTGCTAGTAAGAGTTGATATGGGTGTCTTCTTCCTTTTCTTTTTCTTCTTCTTGTTTTTTTATTTTTGCCTTTTTTTTCTTTTTATTTTTCTTTTATTTCTTTTTCATGAACATTCCTTCTTCTTTCCTTCATGCACCATTTTTCTTCTTTCCCTTTCTTCTTTTTTTGGCACCCTGTATATAAAAGATGTAGCACAATATCATGATAATGATAATTTTCTAACATGAATAAAAAATACTATATATAAAAAAAATTCATACATATATACCTTTCTATAAAATTAATGGCTAATGAAAAGTGATAGGCCTAAAGGGGATGATTAGGGATATATTATGTGTATGGCTTGTGTTTGAATAAAAGCGGTTTAGAATTAGAATGCCTCCATCATATTAAAGAATTGCACATGAGTTAGACAACAGATAAGAGAATTAAGACAAGTTCTGAAGAGAAACTAGCATAGGAGGTAATCACACAATTTAAAAATTTAAGGCGGAGAATACTTCCAACAAGGTTGTCTCTCTTACAGTCCTGTTCATAAAGCCTCACTGAAGACTTTGATTGTTCTTAATGCATTAAATCACTTGTCTCTAGGATGGCTCTTAGAATTTTAATCAATAAAAAATAATCACAATCAACATTGGACTTGAAAAATTCATGCAAGTATTAGTGCAATCAAGATGACAATTTTAATTAAAAAAAACAGGAGTCAAGAATTTAAATTCAGAAAAATTTTCAATTAATAGGGCATATTTAAGAGCTCAGCTAATCAATCAGTTCATTCCCTCCCCCACACTTAAATAAAACATTGTCCTCAATGTTACAGAAAGTAAAGAAAAGAGAAAGGAACTAGTACTCCCCTGATTTATATTTCTAATTATGATTTGGAGTTCTTCCTTAAGTCTCTTCAATAATGCATCATCTTCCTACAAAAAATCTGAAGCAAGGTCCTTGTGAAAAAAAATGTGGGGATAATAGACAATAAAATGAAATATGAACAAATTAAGAAAAATAAACAAAACAAAATAAAATAAATGAAAAGTTATTGGGTTGCCTCCCAACCAGCGCTAAATTTAATGTCTATAGCTAGACGCAACTGTAGTGGGGTTTAGACTTCATTAAGAGAGATGGATTTTGATGTCTCAACTTGGACTCCTTCATAATATAACTTTAAGCGTTGTCCATTAACCACAAATGTCCTTCCATCATTAGCTTGAACTTTTACAGCTCTATATGGCTTTACATCTATAACTTGAAGAGGTCTAGACCACCTTGATCTCAACTTACCTGGGAACAGCTTTAAACGAGAATTAAATAGTAAAACTTTTTACCCAACTTTAAATCCTCTCTTCATAATTCTTTTGTCATGCCAAGATTTAGTTCTCTCCTTATATATATGAGCATTCTCAAAGGACTCCCTTCTAATCTTATCTAACTCATTGAGTTGGAGAACACGTTTGTCACCTGTAGCTTTCAAATCATAGTTCAAAACACGTACAGCCTAATATGCTCAATGCTCAATCTCTATAGGAAGATGACATGACTTGCCATATGCTAGTCTATAAGGGGACATACCTAATGGTGTCTTATATGCAGTTCTATATGCCTACAATGCATCATTCAACTTTAGAGACCAATCTTTCCTAGATGTACTTACAGTTTTTTCCAATATGCCCTTTAGCTCCCTATTAGAGACTTCTACTTAGCCACTAGTTTGAGGATGATATGGGTGCTTGCCCAAGATGACACCAATATTTGCCTAACATGGATTTGAACTAGTAGTTCCTAAAATGCACCCCATTATCACATATGATAGCTCTAGGGTCAACAAATCTAGAAAAAATCTGTTTAACAAATTTTACTGCGTTAGATGCTTTGTTAGTTGGCAATACAACAACTTCTACCCATTTAGTAACATAATCAACAGCAACAAGTATATAGAGATTACCATAGCAGGGAGGAAAAGGCCCCATAAAGTCAAGGCCCCAAATGTCAAAAGGTTCAACGTCTAATATACCTTACTGAGGCATCTCATGTCTCTTACCAATGGTACCTGTTCGTTGGCATTTGTCACAAGTTGTCACAAAGGTCCTTGTATCCTTGAATTATATAGGCCAATAAAACCCACTTTGAAGTACTTTAGCTGCCCTCTTGTTAGCCCCATGGTAGCCTCCATAAGTTGATGAATGGGATCCTTCAAGAATTTAGACCATCTCCTCATTTGGCACACATCTCCGCATGATCCCATTTTGTATACCTTCTAGATAAAAGTGTCTCATCCCAAAAGTAATGTCTTGCTTCTGCTAGGAATCTCTTCCTTTGATAATTATTCATGCTATCAAGGACTATACTTGTAACAACATAATTAACAAAATCTACAAACCAAGGAGGAGGTAGAGATTTAACCACCCAAAGTCTCTCATCTGGGAATTCTTCACTTATAGGAGTATTATTTTGGGGTAGATGTTCTAGTCGAGAGATATGATCTGTAAATAGATTTTCTAAACCCTTTTTATCTCTAATTTCAACATCGAATTCCTGTAAAAGAAGAACCCATCTAACCAACCTAGCTTTGGCATCTTTTTATTCATTAGATATTTTAGAGCTTGGTGGTCAGTATAAACAATCACTTTAGAACAAGAAAGATAGGATCAAAATTTTTCAAATGCAAAAACAACAGCCAAAAATTCTTTTTCAGTGGTAGCATAAGACCCTACTTGCATAATAGATGACATGTAAGCTCTTGTTCCTTCTTTGTCCTAAAACAGCCCTTATAGCAAAATCACTAGCATCACACATAATTTCAAAAGGGAGACTCTAATCAGGGGGAACAACTATGGGAGTAGAAACCAAAGTAGATTTTAATTTATTAAAAGCACTCAAACAAGCATCATAAAAAATAAAAGGGATATCTTGCATAAGAAGGCTAGTGAGAGGTTTAGCAATTTTAGTAAAGTTTTGAATGAATCTTCTATAAAAACCTGCATGACCTAAGAAACTCCTTATGCCTTTCACTGAGATAGGTGGAGGCATATTTTCAATAGTTTCAACCTTTGCCTTATCCACCTCAATTCCTCTTTCAAAAACCTTGTGACCTAGGACTATACCTTTATTCACCATAAAGTGACATTTTCCCAATTAAATATAAGGTGCTTCTCTTAACATCTCTGCAAAACTTTAGAAAGATTGGTCAAACAAAAATCAAAAGTATCACTAAATACAAAGAAATCATCCGTAAGGATTTCAATTATATCCTCTACACCATATTAGAAAATATAGCCATCATACATCTTTGGAAACTAGCAGGGGCATTACAAAGCCTAAAAGGCATCCTATAGTAAGG
>NW_021632339.1:0-33028 GCF_004799145.2 Neltuma alba | reverse complement strand
ACCAGAAATCGAGTCTTAAATATGAATTATGAAATGTTGAGAAAAAAAAAACAAAAATACTCTTATCTTCTTTCTTTTATGCCCCATTTGGTATAATGAAAGAGTTTTTGATAGGAATGAAAATAAAAGTGGAAATAGAAATAGAAGTGGAAGTGGAAAAGGAAATGAGTTAATAGTGTATTTGGTATGTTCATGGAATTGATGTATTAATTTTTTTATTCAATTTACATATTTATATTATGAAAAGCCTAAAGTAACGCTGAAATTTAGAGGGGAAAAACTCAACCCATCAAACGCCACTATTGCCAAAGTCCCCTAAGCTTTGCCGCCGTCAATGGCGGCCCATTAACAACAGATTCAAGAACAAGGGGAAAAAAAAGAAAGAAAAGAAAGACAAGATCGCACAAAAAAGACCAAAGAAAGAAGCTTTATGAAGAGAAGAAGAGAAAAAGAAAAAGGAAAGGGAATGAGAGGATGAGAGGGAAGAAAGAGAAGAAAGGGGTATTTTAGTCTTTTTTCAACATTTTATAATTGATATCTAGGATTTGGGCTTGACATCAATTTTACTAATTTAAGGATTTTTTTTTGGCGGTTTTCATAATTTTTTAATTTCATTTTAATTTTATGCTTTTTTTGTCATTTTAATTTTATGCTTGTAAACTTGAAATATACAAATAAATTCTTCTAACCTAGAAATTTTTAATCGGCATGTCTGTAACTTATTTACAAAGCTTTTATTTTCCATGTACTCGTAAAGTAGAACTTTTAAACTCAGGTAAAAGCATGTTAATAACTATGAATGAAGTCATGATTTGGTTATAATGGAGATTGTGATTAAGAAACATATATAGTAGATTTTTTTAATATTTTTTATAAAAAAAATTAAAAATTAAAATTATATGGCCACACCTAATCCCCCATCTTCTACCATTATCAACCACCTAAGCTTTTAAGTAAAAAAGCATCTCATATTTGTCATTTAAAACAATGCCAAAATGAAATTATACAGACAAGATATTAGAAGTAACAATTTGAACTGGTCTATAAGTTTCTAGAAGCATAAAAATACAACAGATAAAATTTTAAAACAAAACATAAAGTGGTTGCGGCGATATATACAATGACATCCATTCATAATGCAATTTTTCAGCATCAGAAGAAAAATAATTTTTGATAGAATTCAATTTCCTAATAATATTTTGGTCAAAAAATTTCTAATAATATCTTTCACTCATTCTTTCATGCGGCCATTCTATTGAACAAGCAAATCCAATTCCAAGTAAAGAATATAAGCATTTCTTCACACTGGGATGGATGGGTCTCATGGTCTCCCACGTCTGTTAATGTTTCCATTGTGTGATTATTCCATATGGCCATGACTGTGTTTTTTTTTCCCTTTTATTTTTTTTGCTTAAAAAGTTTTCGTTAAAGAGCAATATCACTCTGAAAATGTTGAAAAAAAGGGAGCAATATCGTCCAAGTTTAATAGCATAACAAAGAAAAAAAAATTATATGAAAGACCATTGAAGATGCAAAACAAAAAGTATATGAAGCAGCAATATCCCTTTTCCTTTCAGCATTACTACAACGAGTTGTATTTGTCAAAGTCAAACTTGAATCTCCAACTTTTGCAATTCAATTCATCTAATAAATTTTGTATCCAATTGTCGTGTCAAAACCTGCCATGAGTGGGTCGTTGCTATTACTTGCGGATTTCCCAAAGCTCAATGAACGTAGTCAGAGGTCTGCGGAGGAGACGGATTTGCTGCAGAGAAGTAAGGAAAAAGTTAGGAATACGGAAGATGATGCGGAAATGACTAAATCTGATGAATATACAAGATCTTTTAGCGATATGCTGAAAGGAACTGATTCGAGCAGTAAGGGAATGAAAGGAGGGTCGGGGTGACAGATGAGAAGCTACGAGAAGGAATTATAGTAATAGAGCATAAGAGAGGTAACATTTCAGTTCCGGAATTTTTGCTTTCCTGGGAGGTTATTGATCATATCTGTAGGCCTTTTGCGTTAAGTCTGAAAATGAAGTTATTAGGATGGAAGATCGGTCTGAGGAAGATGGAAGAGAGATTATAGAGAATGTGGGCTAAGGAAGGGGTAGTGAGTGTGGTAGAAATGACAAATGATTTTTTTGTGGTAACTTTTTCAAGTAGATCTGACTATAATAGGGCCTTGATTGGAGGTCCTTGGATGATTCAGGATCATTATTTGACTGTCAAGAAGTGGAAGAGAAGCTTTGATCCGACCTCTGAAGCCACTGAGGAAGCTATTGTTTGGGTTCGATTGACTGACTTTCCACTGAAGCCTATGAAGAGATGATATTTACTGTGACAGGTGATAGAATTAGAAAAACAATGAAAGTTGATTTATCCACATCTCTTCTTGTGAGAGGGAGCTATGCAAGATTGGGAGTGCAGGTTAATCTAAAAGAGTCTCTATTGCCTAAGATAATATATGAGGGAAAGGAGTATGCAGTGGAATATGGAGGACTACATCTCCTATTTTTCTATTATGGGAGGTATGGGTACTTGGAGAGAGCATGCCAGTAGAAAGTGAAGGTTGATTGCGGTAGAGATGATGTGACTATGCAACAGGAAGGGGTTGAGCAAGGAAGGGGAGAAAGGGGTAGTTTTTGGTGATTGGATGGCTATGAGGAAGGATAGAAGAGCTAGAAGAAATGGCTTTGGGATTGTGAATAGTGAGAGGAAGGTCTTTGGTTCTCGATTTGCTTCTCAAAATGTCGAAGAACCACATAATGCGATTGTTGTGGGTGAGAAACATGATTTTTTAGTGTCTAAACTCAAAGACATGCATAGAAGTGGTATAGAAAGGAGTTTAAAAGAAGAGGAAGGAAGTGTGGGACTCCAGATATGGGACTTGGGAATAGATTGAAAGCAGAAAAAGAAAATGCAGAATTAACCTAGGACAATGAGAAGGGAGTGACAAGGGGAGTTAAAAGAATATCTCTAAAGAGAAATTAGGGGGGGGGATACAAGGGAACTCAAGTGATATTGTGGTGAATAATAATGAAGGAACTCTTTGTGTTAGGGAAGGAAGAGTGAAGCTGAAGGAGATTGTTAGTAATATTGATTATGGTGCTGCAAACCCTTCAAAAAAAGTAATATTACTAGAAGGAAGGACGAGTAGTAGACCTTCAGATGGCAGCATGAGAAGTGACCGAGGAGGATGTGGGGTTGGTTGAGTTGTCAGAGGGAAGGGAGAAGGCTGATATGGCCTTAGATTAATCTAGTTTCTAGGTGTTTATTTTTTTGTTTTTTGTGTTGTCGATGAATTAAAAACTATTTGTATGGAATTGCTAGGGTGTAGGAGGGAGAAGTTTAGGCAGAAGATTGAAGATGATGGTTAAGGAGAAACAACCAGAAGTGGTTATGCTTCTTGAAACCAGAGTTCAAAATCATAGAGCTACTGACCTTTTTCGGAAAATGGGTTTTAAGGAGGTACTGGTGATTCAGGTGAAGGTTTCTCTGGTGGTATTTGGATAGCTTGGCATGTAGAAAATGTTAAGTTAGTAGTAAAGGAGCTGGATAAACAGCATGGGCATTTTAATATATGCTTTGGAGATGAGAAAGTATGGGCAATTACCTTTGCTTCTGTCAGTCCTAATGAAAGAAGTAAATAATATTGTTGGGAAAAGATGAGTATTATTGCAGAAAATGAAGAAAGGCCATGGCTCTTAATAGGTGACCTCAATGATATAAGGGGAGAGGAAGAGAAGATGGGAGGTGCACCAGTCAACCAAAATAGATGTGATAAGTTTGTGGAATGAATAGATAAGTACAGCGTGATAGATGTACAGACTTATAGAAATAGATTTACGTGGAAGGGGCCGTTGGTACTTGGTTATGAGAGAGTCTTTGAGAGACTTGATAGAGGTTTATGTAATTCACAATGGAGGATGCAATTTTAGGAGGCAGAAATTCTGATTTTACTAAGATTGGCCTGTTCTGATCATCATCCTATGCTACTAAAGTTGAAAGGGGGAAGAAGGATAGGAGGGATGAGGCCTTTTAGATTTGAAGCTGCTTGATTATTACATGAGAATTTTGTGCCATTATTAAAGGAGAATTGGAGGAATGAGGGAGATATTAATGAGAATTTGGAGATGCTGACAGGAAAATTAAAGGAGTGGAATCGAGATGTCTTTCAAAATATACAGATGCATAAGAGAAGCTTGTTGAATAGATTAGATGGTATTCAAAAGAAGTTAAGTTTGAGAGGCAGGGATCAAGCATACCTTTCTAAGCTTGAATTAAAACTGTAGAAGGAATTGGATGAAGTTTTGAAGCACGAGGAGGTGTTATGGTACTAGAAATTGCAGGGGGAGTGGATACATGATGATGATGGAAATACAAAATTCTATCATCTGAGAACCATTACTAGAAGAAGAAGAAACAAGGTGGAGGAAGATGGTAGTTGGATAGAGGATCCAAAAAGGATGAAGGTTATGGCATAGGAGTATTTTAAGAATTTATTTCGAGCAAAAAAATATAGTGATGAGGATGTTAGTTCTGTTACTTGTACAGTAAGCACTTTTTCGGAATTGGAAATTTCAGAAGTGAGGAGTCTATCGAATCCTTTAACTAGAGAGGAAATAAGGGATGCCACGTTTAATATTGGCACCTTCAAAGCCCCTGGAGTAGATGGATATCTGGTAGTCTTTTTTTAGAAACAATAGGAAGTGGTTGGTAGTGAAGTATGCAGTTTTGTTGAGAAATTATGGCAGGGGGAGAAGGATATAAGGGATGTGAATAGAACTTTACTTGTTCTAATTCCAAAAGTTGATAGACCTGAACATTTGAAGCAAATGAGGCCTATTATGTTGTGCAATGTCATTCATAAATGCATCCCTAAGATAATTGTTAAGAGGATGAAGAGGTTAATGAGCAAGATTGTGGCCCCTAATCAAGTAAGTTTTGTGCAAGGGAGGCATATTCAAGACAATATAATAATTGCCCAAGAGCTTATTCATACTATAAGAAATTTGAGAGGAAGAAGAGGTTGGTTTGCTATCAAAATTGATTTAGGGAAAGCCTATGATTGTTTGTGCTAAAGGTTTTTGTTAGAGATCTTTTGAGAGAGGTAGGTTTTGATGATAAAACCAGGGACCTGATTGCTAGATGTATTGAAACAGTGTCTATGCAATTCCTGTGGAATAGAGATAAAATGATTCCTTTTAGCCTAAGAGAGGAATAAAACAAGGTGATCCTCTATCTCCTTATATTTTTGTCCTAGGGATGGAAAAATTGACACTTATTATTCATGATGTTAGGAGGGAAGGGAATTAGAAAACTTTGGAGGTAGGGAGGGAAGGAACTGAAATATCCCACTTAATGTTTGTAGATGATTTGATTATTTTTAGTGAGGCAGCTGATATGCAGATGGAATGCACTCTACAATGCTTAAAGAAGTTTTGTAAGCTGTTTGGGCAGACAGTGAATTTTGAAAAATCTGCCATTATGTTTTCTAGAACTGTGAATGAGAATATGAGAAGCCATTTGACAAAGAAGGTAGGAATTCAAATTGCAGAAGACTTGGGGAAATATTTAGGGCTACCAGTGTTTTACAGTAATTCAAAAAATAGGAAATTTGGTTTTATCTTGGAAAAAGTGAAGAGGAGGCTAAGTGGTTGGAAGATGCAACACCATAGCATGGCAGGATGGATTACTTTGGCCAAATCTGTAATTGGAGCTATTCCAATTTATCCTATGATCATGATTGAATTGCCAAAAATCTTAATTGAAGAAATTGAGAAGATTCAATGTAGTTTTATTTGGGGGGGAATGAAGTGAGAGAAAGGAAGATACACCTAGTTAGCTGGGATCAAATTTGACGAATGAGAGCCTTTGGGGGTCTAGGAATTTTAAACTTAAAAGAGATGAATATAGCCTGTTTATTGAAGCTGGCTTGGAGATTGAAGACATAAGGGGATAGCTTATGGAGGAATGTTTTGATACACAAATAAAATGGAGGTAGTGAGCTCTCTTGAATCCTAAAAATTCAACCTTCTTCGTTTAGCTTATGGAAGGATTTGGGGAAGGTATGGATTTTGCTTTTTGACAATTTGTGTAAAGGGGTGGTTTATGGCACTGGTACAAGCTTTTGGAAGGATAATGGTTGGATAATGACATGGTGATTGAGAGTCATTGTATTGCTGATTTAGCAACTGTGGAGGAATGGAGAGTTTTTGATGTAGCTATTGAAGAAGGATAGTGGAATATTGATATGATCAAAGGAGTTATTTCAAATGAAATTTTACGGCTAAAGCCCCTCCTCTAATGGGAAGAGGGATTGATAAGATCCTATGATGGGGAAGTCAAAGTGGAGATTTTTCTGTTAAGCGTGCCTATAAGCTTTTATGTCAAAGAAGTTAGGGGATAAAAAATATTTTTTGGAGTATTATTTGGAAGTGGAAGGGACCAAGGCGCATGTGTTCATTTTTATGGTTGGCTACTAATGAGAGGCTGAAAACTAATGTGATTTGTGGTAGAGTGTTGGGAGTGGAGGGGTTATGTAATATTTGTCAAGAAAGGGAAACTGTGCTTCATGTTTTAAGAGAATGTACAGAGGTGAGAAGGATTTGGGAAGATGTTGGGATAGGGATCAATGATGATTCCTTACAGTCCACAACAGAATTGCTGTTGTGATATTTGTGTATGTGTGTCAAAGAAAAGGCATCACATTAAGTGATAATATGGGAGTTAAAATGAGCACATTCTTAATGAGGATTTTGTGAAAATTCAAATATTATTTTAAAATGAAAGAGCATATCAAAATAATATTTATTGTCAGCATTAGTGAAGAAAAACTGAATATTGAATCATCATCAATAGTTTTAATGCTTCAAAGTTGGTTTCGAATTCTAATCCAATTATTCTAATCATCCCAAAGCATTAAAGCTGAATGGTTTCTTTTAGCCTTAATAGCAACAGTTTCTTTTTAGCCTTAATATCAACAGTTTTCTCATAGCCTTAATGTCCTGAAGGTTTCAAATATCTAAACGGTCAAATCATAAATGTTTTAACGTATCATGGCAACCCATCATACTTCCATCATTTGGATAATATAATCATCAATTCAAATATTTGATTTGAATTCATTGAAAAAACTGACCATTGAATGCTCTATGTCATTATGAGTGCCAACGTTCATTTTATTTGGAGCCTATATAAGGGGCTTTAGCCAAGGTACAAAAGACACACAACTCTAGAGTTTTCTAGCTCTCTCTTCCCTTTCTTATGTGCTCTCTTATTTGTTGAGTTTACTACTATCTTCTGCTGTTCTGCTCATCCTGTTTTATAGCAAGGATCCGTTTAATCCTGGGGAGTGCCACATCCTTATCTACTGGTGCTTGCGGAATAGCTCTTAAGGATAGCATCCTTAGGACGTGACTCAGATGAACTATTTATTCTACAGGTGCTGCCGCCAATAATCCTAAGAGCTATTCACATCATGGAACAACCCCGCAACACTGCTGCTTAGAATGAACATGATGCTGCCTCAGTAATTGTTGTTCTGACAGCAGTTCCTATTCCTAGGCCGTTCCTTGACACTTTAAAAATAGAGACGTTTGATGGAAGGAATTTTAGGCGGTGACAAGAGTGAGTTTACTCTGTCCTTGACATGCATGGAGTAGCTGCTGCTCTTACTCATTCCAAACCAACCCCGGATGCTGATCAGGCCCAGAAAGATATATGGACACATGCTAATAAGGTTTGCAGACACACTCTTATCAGCACTTTATCTAATGATCTATTTGATGTGTACTGTGTCTATAAGGAAGCACACAAAATATGGGAATCTCTTATCCTCAAGTACATTGCCGAGGATGTTGGGAAGCAGAAATTTGTGGTGGGGAATTTTTACAAATGGGAGATGACTGAAGAGAAAGATATCAAGCTTCAAATCAACAAGTACCACAAATTGCTGGAGGAGCTTCGTGCTGAGAAGATTAACTTACCAGGTGAGTTCGTAGCTGGCATATTGATTGAAAAGCTACCGGAGACATGGAGTGACTACAAACAACAATTAAAGCACAGACAGAAGCAGTTGTCCCTGTCAGATCTAATTACCCACATAATAATTGAAGACACAAATAGAAAGGCTATGCAAGCTGCAAAAGGAAAGGAAATATCTGCCAAAGCAAACCTGGTGGTATTGAAACCATGCTCCAAGAGCTATGATCCTAAAGACAAAAATAATGAAAATAAGAAATCTGATTACAAATCCAAAGACTCTAACCCCGAATTGAAAAAGAAAGGCAATTGTTTTATCTGTGGAAAGCCAAGGTACTATGCAGCACAGTGTTAGAAAAGGGCTACTCAAAAGGGTTATAATCCTCCTAAACCAAATGTGAACTTGGTTGAAGGAGATGATGGTAGTGATAATGAAGTCATAGCTGTTAGTGGTTTCTCAAGCCCTCATTGTTTCTTATGTGAAGAAATGGGTGGTGGATTCAGGAGCCACTAAGCACATTTGTGCAAACAGAGAGATGTTTACCTCCTTTGAAGAAGAGGAAGACCACATCTACCTTGCCAACTCTCGAACTGCTAGGGTTTAGGGAAAAGGAAAAGTGGTACTGAAACTCACATTTGGAAAGACCCTAGCACTGAATGATGTTCTGTATGTCCCTGATGTTAGGCCAAACTTAGTCTTTGTGGCACTGCTTGGGAAAGCTAGGGTTAGAGTATCGTTTGAGTCTGACAAGGTTGTCATGACTAAGAACAATGTTCTCATTGGGAAAGGATATTGTAATCAGGGTTTGTTTGTTTTAAGTGTTGCTGAAATTAATGAAAATGCATCTTCTTCTACTTACTTGATTGATTCTTTTGACATGTGACATGCTAGATTAGGGCATGCTCATAAATCATATATAAAGAGATTGAGAAATCTTAGGTTACTTCATGGAATTAACAGTAATGATTTTAATAAATGCGAAGTTTGTGCAGAGACTAAATTAACTAAGAAGCCACATTTTTCTACTTAGAGAGAAACTGAATTGTTATCTTTAATTCATACAGACTTAGGAGATTTAAAACAAGTTCAAACTAGAGGAGGCAAAAGATATTATATTACTTTTATTGATGATTTTTCAAGATATACTAAAGTATATTTATTGAGAAATAAAGATGAAGCTTTTGAAATGTTTCTTTTGTATAAAGCAGAAGTAGAAAATCAATTGAATAAAAAAAAGTAAACGAGTTACATCAGATAGAGGAGGAGAATATTTATTATTAAATGATTTTTGTGAAAAAGAGGGTATAATCCATGAAGTAACTCCTCCTTATTCACCTGAATCTCATGGTATAGCAGAAAGGAAAAATAGAACTTTAAAAGAAATGATGAATGCTTTGCTTGTGAGTTCTGCTGCACCTGATAATTTGTAGGGTGAAGCTTTGTTGTCTGCCTGTTTTTTACAAAATAGAATACCTCATAGAAAAACTAAAAAGACACCTTATGAATTATGGAAAGGATTTATGCCTAACCTCAAATATTTAAAAGTGTGGGGGTGTTTTGCAAAAGTTTTATTACCTGATTCTAAAAAGAGAAAGATTAGTTCTAAAACTTCTGATTGCATGTTTATTGGTTACGCTAAAAAAAGTGCTGCTTATCGTTTTCTAGTTTTGAAAAGTGATATTTTGGATCCTAATACGACTGTTGAAACAAAAGATGTAGAATTTTTTGAACATATATTTCCTTTGAAAGTTAAGCGTGTTCCTGAAAGAGTTGAAAACTCTTCTTTTAAAAAAACTTCAAATGATGGTTTGAGTGAGAATTTAAGGAGAAGTAAAAGACAAAGAAAAGAAACATCTTTTGGAGATGATTTTTATACTTATTTAGTATAAAAGGATCCGAAAAATTCTCATGAAGCTATTTCTTCCCCAGATTCTCAGTTTTGGAAAGAAGCTATTAAAGCTGAAATAGATTCTTTAGCCTCCAGGAGAAAAACCTATTGGGTGTAAATGGGTTTTTAGGAAAACATATTTTCCAAATGGGTCAATTGATAAATACAAGGTTAGGTTGGTAGCCAAAGGTTTTACTCAAAAAGAAAACATTGATTACTTTGATACATTTTCTCCCGTGACTAGGATTTCTTCTGTTAGAATCCTAATTGCTTTAGCTTCGATCCATAAGCTTTTTATTCACCAAATGGATGTTAAAACAACCTTTTTAAATGGTGATTTAGAAGAAGAAATTTATATGACCCAACCTGAGGGGTGTATAGTTCCTGGACAAGAAAATAAAGTTTGCAAACTTGTTAAGTCTTTGTATGGTTTGAAACGAGCGCCTAAACATTGGCATGAAGAGCTAGAACAAGTTTTGTTGAGTGGTGGCTTCTCTACTGTTGAGGTAGAACGTTGTGTTTATACAAAACTTGTAAATGGTGATTGTGTGATTATTTGCTTATATATGGATGACATGCTTATTTTTGGTACTAGCATGAATGTTGTGTGTGAGACAAAATGTTTTCTTGCTTTAAATTTTGACATGAAGGATCTGGGTGAAGCAAAGGTCATATTGGGCATTAAAATCATAAGGAATGAACGTGGTATCCTACTTTCTCAAGAACACTGCGTTGAGAAAATCTTGAGAAAGTTCAAACACTATGATGTTTCTCTTGTTAGCACTCCTTATGATTCCAATACGCATTTAACAAAACATGAAGGAGATTCAGTTGCTCAATCTAGATATGCACAGATTATTGGGATTCTGCTGCATTTAATGAACTATAATAGGCTGGACATAGCTTATGCTGTGTGTAGGTTGAGTAGATACACTCACTGCCCAAGCAGCAAGCATTGGGAGGTTCTACTAAGGGTATTAAGTTACTTGAGGGGTACTATGAACTATGGTATACTATATAGTGGATTTTCCACTGTATTAGAAGGATACAGTGATGCTAGCTGGGTTTCAGACTCAGATGAGACAAAATCCACTAGTGACTATAATTTTAATCTTGGTGGTGGTACAGTAACATGGAAGTCAGCCAAACAAATTATACTAACCAAATCCTTGAGGGATTTTGAGTTTATTGTAATGGAGTTGGCTAGTTCTGAGGCTGAGTGGTTGAAAAACTTATTAGCGAACATTCCACTAGGTGAAAAACCAACACCATCAGTGTCTTTACACTGTGATAGCCAATCGGTGATAGCTACGGCTAAAAATAAAACCTTTAATGATAAAAGTAGACATATTCGATTGAGACATATTATTATAAGACAGCTGCTAAAAGATGGAGTAATCTCAATCGATTATGTGAGGTCAGAAGTGAACCTAGCGGATCCGTTAACAAAACCTTTAGGGAGGAAACAAATTTATGAAACATTGAGGGGAATGGGATTGAAGCCAATTCAAAATTAACAGCGATGGTAACCCAACTTTTATGATTGGTGATCCCATGAAGAAGGTTCAATGGTTAAGAACAAGTCGTTTTGTTAGTTCTGCTAGCACTAAATAAACTACCAGTCCCTTCCTATGGTGTGTGAGAAAGTGCTAGGATGCATCTTGGTGAGGCTGAGCAAAAGCCCTTAATGATTTCATAGTCCTATGAGACAGTGTGCTCATTGCAAATACACTTGATGAAATCACCTCTACGAATATGGAGTGGGGCCGCTCCTATGAGATCGTGACAAAATCTCTAGAGCATTCATTATGCACCAAGCACGCGCATGGCCGTTTTAACGCGCAAAAACTCCGTTAACAGCAAAAATGTGGGGGTACAGTCTGAGTATTAGTACCTCTAGTACACACTAAGAGATGTTGGTTTTAAGTTCATAAGAACCACCGGCACCTCTGTGTACTAAGTATTATTGGTCTAGATCTGGTTTTAAGTTTAAAGGACCACCAGATACAATAATTGTACTCATGTGTGTAACTCAACTAATGGTATTTTCTTTGACACACATGGGAGATTGTTGTGATATTTGTGTATGTGTGTCACAGAAAAGGCATCACATTAAGTGGTAGTATGGGAGTTAGAATGAGTACATTCTTAATGAGGATTTTGTGAAAATTCAAATATTATTTTGAAATGAAAGAGCGTATCAAAATAATATTTATTGTCAGCATTAGTGAAGAAAAGCTGAATATTGAATCATCATCAATAGTTTTAATGCTTTAAAGTTGGTTTTGAATTCTAATCCAATTATTCTAATCATCCCAAAGCATTAAAGCCGAACGGTTTCTTTTAGCCTTAATATCAACAGTTTTCTCGTAGCCTTAATGTCCTGAAGGTTTCAAATATCTAAACAGTTAAATCATAAATGTTTTAACGTATTATGGCAACCCATCGTACTTCCATTATTTGGATAATATAATCATCAATTCAAATATTTGATTTGAATTCATTGAAAAAACTGACCATTGAATGCTCTATGCCATTATAAGTGCCAACGTTCGTTTTATTTGGAGCCTATATAAGGGGCTTTAGCCAAGGTGCAAAAGACACAGCTCTAGAATTTTCGAACTCTTCTTTTCCCTTTCTTGTGTGCTCTCTTATTTGCTGTGTTTATTACTGTCTTCTGCTGTTCTGCTCATCTTGTTTTACAGGAAGGATCCATTTAATCCTGGGGAGTGCCGCATCCTTATCTACCGGTGGTTGCGGAATAGCTCTTAAGGATAGCGTCCTTAGGACGTGACTCAAATTAACTATATATTTTGTAGGTATTGCCGGCAACAATTGCTTATCAAAAATCTTAAATCAGAGAAGAAAGTTAAAGGTATACCTTGGAATATTCTCTTTGGTATTGCTTGTTGGTCAATTTGGAGAATGAGAAACATGAGACTTTTCTATCCAAAAGGTGCTCAGGAAACCATCTCTACGCAAAGCAGAATGATTGTGAGTTTCAGTTGACAGATCTTTGAGGCAAAAGAGATTAATAATGAGGGTCCTTTAGTCTTTGAAGCAGAAGCTAATGAAGGAGTCTGGGAGGTACTGGATTGTGGCTGGACTAAATTGAATGTGGATGGAGCGTGTAGAGGAGACCCAAGGATGGCGGATTACGGTGGAGCATTACGAAATAGGGAAGGAGAATGGTTGAATGGGTTTGTAGCAAATTAAAAATGGGAGTGTGTACAGTGGAAGAGGCCGCGATGGGGATTAGAGATTGCCTGGAATATGGGCTTTAAAAAAATACAGCTTGAAACTGATGCGGAGGAAGTGGCTCGAAGATTGAAAGGGAAGGATGTGGCTGGTGGCTATGTTTCTCGTCGTTGGCATCAAATTTTCAATCTTTTGAATCGAAATTGGTATGTGAGAATCACAAAGATAAGAAGATCTATGAATAATTGTGCTGATCGACTTGCTAAGATGAGTTTTTAATATAGAGGAACAGGTGCAGTCCTGGTTTGAGTCGCTAATAGAAATTCAGTTTTGATTTGAAGAAGATAGGATACGATGTGGTCTTCAAAGAGATGAGAGGGCGGATGAGGGTAGGAGAGTGTAATCAGGCTAGTTTTCTTTTAGTTTAATTTGGGCTTGGGCCCTCCTTTCTTCACCCAGGAAAAAAAAATTTGTATGCGATTCGGATTTAATTGTTATTTTGGTATTGCAGTGGGTATTACAAGTGCAACTCTGAAAGGTTGCCTAGCGCGAGCATGTGGAGAGAGTCTAAGATGGTTGGAAGATGCTAATTGTAAGATACAAATAAGAGCACCGTCATGTGGAGAGTTGTTTGCCGTATGCTTCTGCCTCATTTTTTTGGTATTTGTTTACCATATGCTTTATGTTCTTTGGCATTTACTTCATTTGGTGTCTTCAATTGGTCTTTCACGTGCTTTTCTTCCCCACATTTCTAAAGCACTGCTCCTTTTTTAATGCTTAAAGGGTAATCGAAAACTTTCAAAACAAAAATGACCCAAAAAAAAAATAGCCAGGTCATGCTCACGTGGAATCATATGTGACAAAGTCTGACATGGTAAATAGAGCTGGTAATGCTGACAGATCCGCTTGTTACGAGCTAGTTCATCGCGGGTTGTGACTTAATGGGTCAGGCTCAAAAGGCCCACTTCCTGATGGGCTACAATTTTGCCAACCCCGCCCTCCAAGGGTGAGTTGGTGGCTTAACTCACCAATCCATTTTTTTCCATATATATTTTCAAATTTTCAAATTTTAAAATTAAAGTACAAATTTATATACACCAAAATTGTAATTAAATTAATCTCATAACTTAAAAATATGAAAACATTGTTTCTTTATAGGTATTTTATTAATATAAAAGTGATAAAACAATAAGAAAAAATAAGAAATCAAACTTAGAATCAAAATTTCTAAATAAAATACAAGGCTATATTTAAATTGAGTGAAAATAATCAATTCTTTTTTTATTAAAATTAAAAATAGAAAAATACAAAAAATAAAATCTTGAAAAATGGACTAGATCGCCTTGCTAGTTGGAGAGTGTGGGCTTAAAAAATCCTACCTCAAAACAAACTCGCATTTTGTCAACCCAATGGGTCACTTTTTTGTGGGTTGGCCCCCGTGTTCAACCTATATTCCTATGTTTAGGATCATATGAATAGTAATTACTGAGATACTTATAAATTTTTTACCAACAAAATCTTTGCATCTATAGTGAGATTTACTCTAACAATCTTATGGTTTATGTGTCAATTCATTGCCAAGTGGACCAAACTTTGTTGGCATCAATATATGCATGATATTGTTTTAACTTCATATATCTATTTATGCTGGGTATATTTCCATAAGGGTTTTAATTTGACTGATGAATTGTCCTTGCTGAAATATTTGCTGCTAAATTCATGCTTAATAAACGTCTAGTACTGACAAATGTCCATTCTCAAGTGACCATGAAAATGTTTATGGATAATATCACTGAACTGTGAAACTTTAACTTTTCAATTTATATTTTCTTAAGAGGTACTAGAGATGCGTGTGGTTAGCGCTGTATGATTAATGAGATATACATGACGCTTTGATTATTAAATTGATTATGCCCTGGCCAATGTACGGGGTGGATGGACCTTCAAACATATTTAAAATGATTAAATTACAATAAATTAAAATATATTAATTCAATCAAGAAAAGTTTGATTTTGATCCCATAATAGAAGCGTGTGAGTTAGTACCTAATCGATTCTTAATATACTTTGTGATTTTTTTAATTACAATAAAAATATAACATCTCACATTTTAACCATATAAGTGACCAAATTACAGTAAATAGAACCATATTGCATGGCATTAATATTGAAAAATCAAATTTTCAAAAATCCTTTTATCAAGTTACTATTTATTTAATAATTCTAGAATTTTGGTCAATTTTAAAAATTCATAACTAATTCTAGAAAAATTAAAATGAGGTGATTCAAGTTTTTGTTTAAAGCTATTTCGATTGTCTATATAGAAAAAAATGCTCACCAACTCATTTACCCTGCCATTTGGGCTCCATTTTATCTCAACATTGTAATGTTCATTTGGTCAACTTAAATTTTTAGATTTCTTACCATAACTTCAAAAATTCATAACTTTTAATACACAATCATAAATTAGGTGATCTACCACTCTATTTAAAGTTTAGGATGTTTACTTTGATCATGCCAAATATCATGGTTACATTCGTCCAAATACCTAGAAAATTTGCCACTATGGAAACATAGCTTTTCAAGCCATAACGTACCTTTTCAATGCATTCTCTTGATAAAGTTGGACCATACTCATGCATTGCAAATTAAACATCATACATACCAACACATGTTCATAAGTTGAATATATTCAACATAAAGAAAAGGTCATTGTCTCGTACTTGTAGCCGTGATAGATTACAAATTGACGTAATCCAACACAAAAGCTCATAACAACATAACATATCATATAATTCTTCATTGTGTCTCCAAATTCTTCTCTTTGCTCCTAGATGGTCCAGATCCTAAGTGGTGTCAATTTGAAGATAATAGGAATGAGATTTTATAAAAATCTCAGTAACAAAGAATCACAATAATAATACCAACAATGCAAGGTTATCACATCAAATACATAAAACATTATGCACTGGATAGGAAGCACATAAACATACAATAATAAACTCTACTATACGTCTTGCCAAGGCATTATAATGCAAGGAGTTCAACCACATAACATCATCAATGACTCAACCTTATTATGACATAAAGCACATAACATAACAATCAATGCTTCTACGTTTCACTATATTGAATTACAAAGTCAAGTCCATAACTTTACTCTTGAAGTTGATAGAAATTACATTGCCACGTGTTCATCTTCTAGGCTCCCATTTGGCCTCAACTAAAATGAGATGTAATTTGAAATCCAAAGCTAAATTGGAAATTGATTTGGAATCCAAATTAATATTGTACTCCTTTCCAGCTTTTTCCTTGACAAGTGTTAAAATTCCAATGCTATCCTCACATGAATATGGCACCATAAGTAGGGGAAAATGGGAAGGAAAATTATTCAAGAATAACCCTAGATCATTTCTCCAAATAACACTACAACATTATACTATATCAGGTAATTTTTTGAGTCCTAACTTATCCGATAGCTCTGACATGTGTCTTGATACTTTTGTCCTGTAGTCCACTTCCTCTCTCATCATAAATGTCTTCATGTGGTGTAATAATAATGAAATTGAATGGAAATAACCCTTAGAGATTTTGTCCTTCCTATCTCTAAAAATTCACGTTTTTGCTCCATTAATTTGCTTTTATTATGGAAAAATCCTCTAATTTTTTTAATGCTAAAACTCAACCTTTAGGTACTTCTTTTTAAATTTCCCAAAAACGGCCGCTTTCTAGTATAACTTGGCTTTAAATATTTTCAAAGCGAACCTCTCCACTTCTAAAAGTTGAGGATAATTTTATAATCTTCTATAAACTCTAATTTTTTCTTATTTTTGTGTGATTATTTGAGGCCTTTGTATAATTAGAATAATTAATTCTAGCTAATTTTTTCCTAATTTGTCAAAATTTTCATAACTAGATAAAGTTCTTTTATAAAATATTTTTATCATATTTTTACTTTTTGGGCCTTAAATACTGCTTTATAAACTTTTCTCTATCTTTTGTGAATTTTGAAAATTTTTAGAAATTTTGTGTGCACTTTCGAAAAGTGCCCTGAAACTTTTTCAATTTATAGTTTAGTTACTGCTAGGATTTTATCTCAAAAGCTATCTCATTTACATCTTTGCTATCCTGTCTGGCTTTTAGTCAATTTTAAAATTTTCTTTTAGTAGCTTAAAATGTGCGGTGTGACAAGGAACCTTTTGAAAATATTTGCATGCTAAAGCTTGATTTTGCCAATTTCATGAATCAATGATATACTCCACTATTAATCCCGTCTTATGTATCAGAATATTAATACTTTTATTCATATCACCAGACATTATGACCCTAATATTTTTTATGTTTACATTATCGGTCATAATATTCATTTTAAAGTCATATCGTTTTTGAAATCATTCAATGTTGTCTAACATTTGATGAAGAAAAACGTGGTCTCTAACATGTCCATCTTATATATAAAAATAGAGTTAATGTCTAATTTTTTCCAGAAGTTTTTGCTCAGAAGCAGAGTTATTCTGGAAGATTTTTTGGATTCAATATTACTTAAAAGCATAAAAACATAGAAATCTCTCCACCCCATAAACAAAGTTACTTTTCACAGTTTGTTGACCTATTTATACTGACGTGGCTAGGTGCATTTATGTTAACAACTGCACTTTGCTTGAATTAGAGTGGAGTTTTGGTGTAGGGCATATGAATAGAATTAATTTATGATTAGAAACAGTATTTTTTCCCCCCTCAAACATTAGGGTAATAGGATCTTTTTACTGCGCAACTTAATTTCCTTTAGCCTCAAATATTGCAGGGAAACATCAAAATTTTTCAACATTGATGGGAATTAAGCCGCTTCTATATATGGTCCTATAATGAAATTCCATCTTAGAAGTACGTGGACGTCTAATTTTGGTTTTGATTATGTGCAGGCCTGATTATCATTATTATCAATGCCAATTAAATCCCAGTCATGGGGTGACATTAAATTCTAATTAAATGTAGTTGAAATAATCAAATCTGTAATCACGCCTATACTTACCATCAGTTGTTCTTTTTCACTACAAGAACTATTATGATCTTTAACAACATTCAGAAATTCCTAAGAAATTTCTTTCTTTAATTAGGAATTTGTTAAATAGATTTTCGCATTTCACTCCCTAAAATTTTATACAAAAATAAATTTAACCTACTAATTTATCCTTATTAATAATTCTAGATCCTAATTTGCGTTTAACCGTTTGTGCATGCAATATTTGGCTAAACATGTTTATAAATACTTGCAGTAAAAAATGTGTTCAAAAATTTGAAGTTATAAATTTAAATTATTTATATAATCTTTCAAATTTACATCATTTATACTACTTCATGAAAACAAAAATGTGTTTGAAATACATTTTATGTCGTTTAAAAGAAACCTAAATAGATAACTTTCAATAAATATGATGAAAAATTAAAATTTATATTTAAAATTAATAAAATTTATAAAATATTAGAAAGTTTGAAAATATGCGTATCGTAATTTTTTATTGTATAAAAAAAATAAATTTTCACAAGTATGGACGCTTTTTCCCCTCTAAAAAAATATAGATGTTCAAATAAGTCTAATATTAAATAGGGGTACTTTGGTCAAAAAAGTATTTTGAGAGTAAAATGGATGTAAATAGAACGTTAAGTCTATAAGGGAGGATACACTTTAATTTCATTAAACATTTATATATGTTTACAAAATAATAGGGAAGTTTCTATAATTTAAGTGAAGCATAGGGATATTAGTGTGTTTTGCTCTTTTTCCCCCATTGGTAATACCCTTGAAATATTGAAAACCCAAGTCAATCCCCCCAAAATCTACAAATCCCGTATCACTTTAAAGCCTCCAATTTGAGATTTTTCATATCGCTGTGCCTTTACGTCTCTTCCCATCAGGTAGAAGTTCGTGTTCGCATACATGCTCCACATCAACTCTCTGTTAGAAACAATCTCACCCAAGAGTGGGGTGAATTGGGTGAGTTACAAAAATTTCCAATCAAAAGCGTGTCAGTATTGATTAAAAACAGAGAGTCAGAGTATGAAGAATTTTAACCGCAGAGAGGAGACACAAGATTTATACTGGTTCGGTCTAAACCACGTGACCTACTTCCAGTCCCCAGAACACCTCTGAGTAGTTCACTATCTTCCAAGATCGACAGGGCTCTTGGTGCCTCGGTACAGTAATTGAATCGCTCAATCACTCCCCCTTACTCCCGTAAGGATACAACCCCTCTCAAGAGTCCACACTCTTGAGTGTCACTCAAGTCTTTAATAAGAGTAGTAATTGGCTCTCTTACAGAGTGAATTTAATGATAAACACTGATGCTCGGTAGTAACGTGAAAACAGAGTATTGAATGCGTAACTAAATAATCGCAGGTGGTAGTTCCGGTATTCAATCTGTTCATTAATGCTTCTTCGCGCCTTTTATAGTTGATATCGTTAAGTAGCCGTTAGACGGAAGAGCTTCTAGCCGTTGTGACTTCGTTTGCGTGTTTCGCTGGTTTCAACGGCTCCACCATTAATGCGTCTGAGCTTCTGACACTATAGGTCGCAGTCTACGTAATCCCGTTGAAAAGCCGTTGCCCTCGTTTTCATTAATCTGCATATTTTGAGCAAATGAGAGTTTTGTGGTGAATGCTTTAATCTCGAACACAGAGAGAAAACCAATTTATCATTCAAAGATTTGTGACGAAATCATTTATCAGTAAGAAGAACAGAAAGTCATTCTGGTTTAGTTTGATCGAAAAGATGATCGATTACTTGATGATAGATCAAGTTATCGATAAACAGAATGAAGACTTTTCGAATTAGATCACCAATATTATCGATCAAGTGTTGGATCATTGACTCTAAGAATTATCATAGAAAGAGGAAATCGTTCCATGATCGAACAAGTGATCGAACATATGTTTGATCGAACAGATTATCGAAAATTTAAATGTTACTGAAATGAAGCTTCAGTCATTGATGATCGAACATCTTATCGATAAATGTATGATGGATAATGTTATCGATAAACCATGGGTATGTATATATTCAATGAAAGACACAGCTATCTGAAATGATCGAACAGTTGATCGATCAATGAACATTCGAACAAGTGATCGATAAAGTGAAGAAAGAAATTTATCCTTGTAAGACAGAGAAAATGATTATCGATCACGTTTTGTGAAAACATGAGTTCCAGGGAATTGAATGATCGATCATATTATCGAAAAACCAGTGATCGATTTGGTGATCGAAAAATAGTTCACCATAACTTAATGTGAAAATAGCAATCCTTAGACTCTTTATCGATCATGTTATGTAAAAACTTATTTAAGCAAACAAGTTAAATTTATCGATAACATTATCGATAATTTGGTTGTAGGAAAAACTGAATAAGAGTAGATAAGGACATTGATTATCGATCATGTGATCGATAATTTTATGATCAATAAGTTTATCGATCCATCTGTAAAGATGATTACCTGCATTTAGAGAGTTAGAGCATAATTTTCGAACACGTAATCGATAAACAAATGATCGAGAATATGATCGATAAATTGGTAACAGAATTAATGTGCAGAACAAGTAGATTATGTTACCTTTTATCGAAGTCGTTATTGATGACTGATTTATCGATCACTTGATCGATAAATACACTTCAGATTTGGTTCTCTTATCAGTAACTCGATTGTTTCCCTGATATTATCGATCAGTTTATCGATAATTAACCATACTCTTATGTGATTTTTACGATAGGGATAATCGATCACTTTATCGATTAATTGCTCATCGAATAGTTCTTCGATCCGAATACCTACTATAAACCTGATTTACATTTGAGCAATTATCTGAAACCTTAGCGATAAACAATTGATCGATCAGTTGATCGATCAAAATACTTAACCTTGATATTCTGACTTTGTTATTATCAAAACTATAATCCTAACACTCTCAAGGTGGAGAACTTGTCTAAGGCATCTATGAAGCACAAACCTAACAAATGAGGGAACAATAACTTAGTTTTGAGCTTAAATCTTCCTCTATTAATCCCGCTACCTTCATCCATACTTGTTTGCTTTTAATTTTCACTAAGTTGGTTTTGTATGTATGTGGGTTCTAATTGAGGAGGGATCAGAACTTCTAGCGTCAAGTTAAGCATCATCTAGAAATAGTTAAATAAGCATATAGGGTTTTGGTGAAAAATGAGCATATAGGGTGTTGCTTTTCTTTTTTTTCTTTTTTTCAACTTCACAGTCCCCTTTCAACTTGAACCTTGGCATTGGGATAGGTCGAGCAGCCTATTAGAGACCTGTTGCTTGGCTTGACATGTTTTATTCAAGAATAGAAGCAGGTTTAAGTCTTTTTAAAATCCTATTTTTTTTAACGAACTATGTCTAAGCTCTTTGACAAATACTTTAAACCTATTAGGTGGCTTGAACCTATTAGATATATATTTACAGGTTACAATTTTAATTAACCTCTTTAATAGAAACAAACAATCAGCCCCTTCGGTAAACCTAGCTGCTTGGTCTATCACACTTAAGTTCATTCTCCGACCTCCTAAACCCTTGCCATTTGTGCTCGTGGTTTGTGGTTGCTGACTTGCAATTTATGTCACATTCCACCAAACTTTGATCCTGAGAATATGAATAATAAATTAGATAAATAATCAAATAATAAAGTAGACTCAGAGGTGGAACAACTTTTGAGTTAAACTCTAATTTCTGTTTGGACTGATATTTTTGAAATTATTGGTCTAGGAGGGACAAAATGAAAAAATTAGAGAAAAATTCCTGAAAAATAGTAAAGAGGTAAATTAGAGGTTTTGGATCCCTATTTAAGGCCTTAAAGGTGGAAATGGCATAAAAATAAATTATTACAGAATACAGAATTTTTTGTAAACAGAGTTTTTTTTAGAAAAATACTGAAAAATTAGCCTGAAATAATTATTTTAAATATGTAGAGACCTCAATAATTTCCAAAAACATATGAAAAAATTATTTTAAGATTTATTTGAATTTATAAAATTTTTTCCAGGTCTGGGAGGTGAAAGGATTAATTTTAGAATATTTAATTACCAAAATATTATCAGTAAAGCTGAATTTCAGAGAAATTTCAAAATAAATAGTTAGAGGTGGAAATAAATTCTCAAAATTTCTAAAATTATTTTCTATATTAGTAAGGAGTTTTTTATGAAGAGAAATAAATTGTTGGAGGCCCAAAATTATTTTTGAAAATAGTAACTGACAGAGTGAGTTTTGGTCAAAATTGATACTTACGAGTGTGCTCCACTTTTTTCTCCTTTTTGAATCAGATTTATGCTTCAATTTGGTCTAGGGAAGTCCAAAAATTTTGTACAAATGGTGACCCAACAATTAAGGAGTCTTAAACCCAAATTAAATCAAAATATTAGTGGAATATTCTGGAATAAGGACTTGGCAAGATCACAAAAAATTGGAGCATTTGGTGGTAGCCACATGGCCATTTTTACTAGCCAATTTTTGGTCACAAGTTAGGAGAGGGAGGCTAGATTTTTGGTCTATAAATACCCCCTCATATTAAGCATAATTCGGTCAAAATTAAGAAACTTAGGGGAGGTGTTGCCAAACTAAATTCTTGACCTCGAGAGAGGGTCTTTAATCGTGCAATTTGAAGCTTTGATTAAGGATTAATCAAGGTAAGTTTGAGCATGATTTTTGTTAAGTTTAAAGCTTTTTCAAGTGAAAATTTGTGACAATATTCCAAGGTTTCATGCTGTCCATTTTTGGCTGAATTGAATATGTGTTTGGGAAGGATAGAAGCCTTGAATATAAGCTCGAATTAACATGTTTAAAGGGTGTTTAGATTGAATTTTGGAAGAAATCAACATTAGGGTTTATGTAAACCCTATTTGGTCACCATGATATCTTGGAGTAGGAGTTTGTGTCAATGTGATTTGATGATTCCAATGAATTTAAAAGATATTTTTGTGTAGGAAAACACTAAGGGAAAGTGTTTAAAATTATTGGAATCAAAAATGAAAATTTTAGAAATTATACTATCCTATTTGGCCAAAGTGAATTGAAGGGGAAGGAGTGTGATTTTGTTAAATTTGATTTGATATTTGGATTCTATATGAAAAATTATATAGGAATGGACTAAGAGATTGATAGAAACAAAGAGGCATTAATTATGTCAGAAATCAAGGAAAAAGGGGTTTAATTGAGCTTAATGTCAAGCATTAGTGTTTATGCTTAAATTGATAGTAATTTGGAATGTGTTTATACTTGGGTTGATAGGCACTCTAAAACATCCTACCTTTAAGCGTTATGGTTCAAGTAGGTTATGACACAAGCCCGTGGATTTAAAATTTCAACATAACTACTCAGATTACTATTCACTGTTTAAATTCAGCTTTTAGGTCCAATTTTGAAAAATCATAACTAATTCCATAAAAATCGTATTGAGGTGTTCTAAAATTCTACGGAAAGCTCCTTCAAATCTCTTTAAGGAACAAATATCAAACTAGACTTATCCATGACCAATTCGTACATTTTAATCAATAAAAATTACTATTCATTTGGTAAATTCTGAAAGTCCTAGATTCTGTGCCTTAACTTTGAAAATTCGTATATCTGTGTATACACATCCAATTAAGGTGATATAGCACTCATTTTAAAGCCTGGGATGTGTACTATAACTCTGAAAACTTTCGTGGCTTAACTCATTAATTTGATATGTCAAATGGAAGCTACAAACTCACAGCTCCATGACCTAGGTTTTATCCCTTAACCTCTTTTTACTTTAATTCTTTCTATTTCTTTGGCATACATAAATTGGGTTTACACTTTCCCAATCATCCTCATACATTTCTATTCATTCCATAAACATTGTAAGTAAATACATGGCATCATTGGCATCCATAACATAAATTACATAATAGGAGAATTACACATTGAATAATAACATCATTCATTAACATCAATAACTCTCTACTTTCTTCTCCTTGCCTCTCATGCCATTATTGCCCACCATTGATTGACCTAAATGGTTGGTTAAGGAGGGGTGAGATTTGAGAGAACCTCAGTAGCAAATACTACCTATAAGCATGCAAGACATAATGCACATGCATGACATGTTATAATATTAATACATGAATGCCATGGAAAGTAAGCTAAAGCATTTTATGCTTTCATAACATATTGTCAAGGCAAAACATAACATAAACTTGCAAACATTTCATCATAGCTTAGTCACATCATGGCAACACAACCACATTATGCAAGCATATATATCAAGCACACAATATAGGTAAGTTCACTACCTTGTAACATAGCTTTCCTCTTGCTTTTCCTTTGATTCCCTTGTCTTTCCAACCCTATGGATTTTCGGTCAACACCATTAAACATCCTCTTAGATGTTCCAAGGTCCTAAACAAATCAATACATGATGCAAAACAATTATTAGAATCAAGTCATCAACTTATCTCTACTTGATTCTTTCTTGAACGTGCTTGAACTCTAACTTTTGAGTTTCAATTCCAACCTTCTTAAAATTATTTCCACTTGCTATTCCTACATAATTTTGCATGTAGAATCCATTTCTAAGCTCAAAACAATCAAAATCAAATCTTAACCATTCAGAATAGTCAAGGCCAAGCAGAATCACAAACTAAGGAAAAGTTAGATTTCTTGCACAATCAATACAAAACCACTTGATTCTTGTTGTTTCCAAGCCTTTAAACATGCTTTTAACATCCATATCATCTTCTCCTATTCCAATAAATTTCATGCAGTACTTCCCCATAGGATTTCAATCATAAAAAATCCAATCAAACCAACCACCAGTTCAAAAATAACAAGGGAGGTAGAAACTACATCAAAAACGGCACACATACCTTGTTTTAGGGCTTGATCTGGCTTGGGATCACTTGGCCTTTCTTTCTCCCTCTTCTTTCTCTCTCTAGAAATCATTTTGCAAGAGCTTCCCTATAGGTTCCTTGTGCTTGGACGAAATGGAGGGGTGGGAGGGGTATTTATAGAAAACAAGGCCGAATCTCGGCCATTGATCTTAAAAATACGTGGCTTGATCTGGACCGTCCATTTTCTCTTTTTATCTTGTGATGACACGTGTCCTATGACATCATGCTAACCTCATCTTGATGACATCATGCTTACATCATCAAGCCACATGTCTTTAATCCAACCGCACACGTGTCTTGCATCCGATCATACACGTGTCTTGCATCCAACCGTACACGTAATACATTCTTTTCTGATCTAACCGTACACTTGTCTCTTCCATATTCCTTCATCATTTTGGCATTAAAATAGGGAGGAAATTAATATAAAATTCGTTCAAAATATAGCCCTTCGGCATTCCTCTACCTATTTTGCCATTCTGCACCGTATCGGGTACTTTTTTTGAGTCCTGACTTACTCGGTACCACTAGGACATGTTCTAGCACCATTTTCTTATCTTAATTAAGTACATATATGGCGCCATCTTAGGGGAGCATAGATGAAAATAATTAGCTCTACTGACAGGCTATTTAACCTTATTGAGTCACGCAGTAGAGATTTCACTATAACGGGTAGACAAAGGACTATCAAAAATATTCCCGTACTGCGTTTTGATTTTTATGCTGTCCATAAATATCTTTTGCTGACTCAGCATGATGACTCATAGGTGTCATGATTGCATTTGGTGACTCAGCATGCTGACTCAGTGCCGTCATAATGGTCTTTAGATATTTTCTTTCTCCTTTTTCTAGAAATATTATTAACTAATACTTAATCAGGGTTACCTTCTCCGAATTCTTTCTAATATTTTCTTTCTCCTTTCCTTGTGTAACTCCGTTGATCTGTCTCTGGGTTTCATTCTTTCCCTTTCATCATGAGAAATTCCTCTAATTTTTCTCGGGTTAAGAGTCAAACTCTAGACAGCTATTTTGACTTTCCCCGGATAGGATATAAATAGGCTTTAAATTTAATTTAAGCTAACCTTGTCAGTTTTTGGGGACAGAATTAATTTTACAATCTGTGTAAATTCCTCAACTACTGTTCCCCAGTTTTTCCTAATTATTTGAGGTTGTCTCATGGCTTAAATAATTCAATTTATGTTACTATCTCAAATTGTCCAAAACCCTAGAATGACTTCAAAGCATTTCTATCATTTCTAGCCTTATATCGGCTCTGGGATCCTATTCCCATTTTTCTGGAATTTTTCTAAGTCATTTGGGCCCTTTTTGCTAACTTTGAGCATCGGCCGACCAGAACTTTTATTATTTACAATTAGGTTCCTACTTGGCCTAGGAATCTTTTCTTTGCAATTTGGTCCCTCCTTAGACCTAACTTTCAGAACCATCTCTTGCAAGTTTTTAGCATAACCTCTTGCCCTTAGTTGTTTCCAGTTCGTCATTCTTTAGTCCCTGAACACTATTGTTTTACACATTTGCCCTTAGAAAATCTTTTTTTTCTTCCGAGGGATCTCGGGGACTTTCATTGCATTGGATTTAGTAATCATCCTTTCCTTGTGCTATTACTTGTATCCATGAGCCAAAATTTGAGATGTTACATGTCACATCCAGTACTATGGTAATTAAGAATAAGAAATATTCCTAAAATAATCAAGGGCCAAAATGATAAGGAGAAATAGAAGAATTTTTTATGGAAAATAATTATTATGATTTTCCAAGCCAATTATGAAAGTTTGATTAATTAAGGAAAATTGGTCAAAAGTAATTATGGAGAAATATTTCCAAGCCTTGAAAAATTAAGGAAAAATGAGGATAATATCCTTTGAGGGTTATATGAAATTATAAAGTTGGTTTTATGACCAAATTACCCTTAGAGAAATTATAAAAGAATTTAAGGGTGATTTAGGCTAATTAAGGGATTTTATTTGGAAAATTCCAAATAAATATTTTAAGGAGAATAAAAATTCCATGAAAATTCCTATGAGACCCCAAGAAATTATAAGAGATTATGGAATTAAACGAAGACCCTGAAGTATCCAAGATTTTCCCAATACTTGTGAAAAGTGGAAAAATCCCTAAAGAGAAGGAAATTAATTTTTCTTTTTATTTAATTATTGGGAAATTAAATTTGGAGACAAAGAGGGCAATTTGGGAAGAGAAAAATGAGAAGAATAATTTAGGGATCTGACAGAAAATAATTACAGAGGCTAGAACACTGTAATTATAGAAAAGAAATTAAATCCGGAGCGAAGATGCACTGATAAAGCAAGAAGTAGAGTCTTGCACTTTACTTGGCCTACAAGTTGCCACTTGTCAAGCCACCAATAGAGAGAATTTGAAGTTGCCAAGTGTCAAGCCACCAATGGAGAGGATCTTGACTTTTGAAATTAATTTCATTTGACATTAAGTTAATTAAGAGAGAGGATTAAGATTAAGTAAGCACTTGACACATGGCATAGCATTAAAGGATGTGTCATAGCATTAAAGGATGATAGCTGGGATATTTTGGCTTGAAGATAAAGCTATCCCTCCCCCTAATTTAGATTCATTTCATCCAAGAGGGAGAAGGAGAGAAAAAGAGTGATCTTCAAGTGTGAACAAAAGGAAAAGCAAGCATATTTGATCTTCTAACTAAGATTCAAGCTTGGTAAGTTGTTTTAAGATGTTCCTTGCTTTGTTTCCTTGAGTTGTATGGTTAGAAAATCACTTCTTGTCCCTTCTTGTTGCTGGCCGAAAGGGATTTAGTGCATGTAAGGAGGTTTTGTTGTTAAACATAGCTAGTACACTATGAATCAAGGTGGTTTCAAGTGGTCTAGTACTGTTTTGAAAAGTTTTTCATGGTTGAACTCCAAGAGCTATGGTTTGGCCACTTTCAAAACTGAACCTTAGGAAGAGTTTTTCAATGTTTTAGTGCTTCCATGGTGCTCAAAATGAAAAATGGTGTAGGGCAAACCAAAAGGAACAAGTGTTGGAAGCATTAAAACCAAAGTTGTAATTTTTGCTTCAAGCACCCCTTTTTGGTTCGGTCAAGGGTAACTGAAAGGAGGAGTTTTATTTCCTTGGATCTAAGCATACATTTGGAATCTACATGAAAAACCATGTAGGAATAAGTTAAGAAGCAATTTTTAGAGTTAAAAGGAAACAAATTCAAAAATAGTGAACAAAGATGGAAGCTTTAAGGAGCAAGAGTCATTTATGATTTGTGTTCTTGCTTTTTCTTGGTTGGTTAATGATTCTTATTGCCCTTTTTGATGGATTACATTGCTAGGGTTTGATATTTGTGAAGGAAAAGAAGAGAAAAAAGGAAGGCTCAAGCTTTTGGAACAAGGTAGCAAGTTAAACCTAACTACTAACACTGCCTTGGCATTATTGATTATTGCATGATTAATTGCTATTATGTGATTGAACTTTGTTGATTGTGATGTGGCTGCTCTTTGACTTTCTTGCTTTGGCCTTTGCATGATTGAGTTTGCCAAATGATAAGCATGCTAGTTCACTAATAGTAGTTAATGTAGTTATGCATAATGATGATGCTTGTTGATGCTATGGTTGGTTAATTTGCTATTGGGATTTCCATGAAATCTCACTCCCCAAATACAATCTAACATTTTAGGGTCTAAATCATCCAAAGGCAAGTTGCAGATTGAGGGTTAAAAGTATGGTATCATACCATAAAAATTCGTGGACATTTGGGTTATGTAATATTATGCTGGGTAGTGCTGTAAATTCACTGACACTGTTACTTTTGTGTGACGTTTTGATTAAGTTCCTGATTTCAGTACGAAATTTGGCATGTTTGTAGTTAATGTTCTGAGCTTCAATTTGATAGCCAACACATTAAAAATGGCCAAGTATACGATTTTTAATGATTTTTCAAAGTTAAAGGTCAGAATCTGGGAAAAAGGGTTTTTGGCAAATGGACAGTGTTACATTTCACAAAAACCTGATGCTTTTTCCTAAGGAATTGGATCACAATATTATTTTTCCTTGAAAGAGCATTTAAAGAGCTTTAAATAGAATTTTGAACCACCCCATTTGGATTTTTGTGGAATAAGTTATGAATTTTTGAAGTTGGGCCAGAAAAACTGAATTTTTACCTGATGAACAGTAAAAATCCGAAATTTAGTGTTTTTAAGGTAAAAAGTGAGCTCAAGACCATCCAATGTGGTCTACAATGGTTTTAAATGGAACCTAAGTTGATAAAATAGTAAGGTGTGACATTACACACTCTACAAGAAATCAAGGAGGAGCACCATTGTAGCAAAGAGGCCAAATTGAATAAGTGATAAAGAGGTAGCATAGAATTTACAATTTTAATGTTAACTTGCTTAATTATTATGTGATATTATTCTTGGAATATATGCCATATGTTATTTGAAATTGTTTGATAATAATGTGTTTGATTTGCTTACATAGTATGCCTTGGTATAATGCATTAATTTATTAATATGAAATGATTTGATATGGTGTTTATATGGCAAAGAGGTAGAGAAATGTTTTATGAATTGATCGTAATATATCCTGCATATTTAACATTATTATTGTAATTTCTTTGCTACTGAAATTTCTACGAAATCTCATTCTTTTATATTCCAATATCCAGTGACTAGGGGTTGGATCGAGCAAGAAGAAAGGAAAGGGATTCACTTTGGAGGATGATTGAGCTTAATGTTATTAAAGTTATGTTTTGTAATATATCATGTATTGTTATGTATATTTATAAACTATATTGGAATATTGTATTAATGATTAAGGATGCTTTACATGTGAGTAATGATTAAGAAATCATATTTAGGTATGTGTTATATGATTGGAAAGGGCATGTAAAAGGAAAAGAAAAGAAAAAGGTGAGAATTGTAAAAATGGGATAAAAGTTGACTTTTTAAGGGTTAAATTTGATTAACGAAATTTTTGGCAATTGGTTGAATTTCGAGCTGAAATTTGACAGGCTTGTAGATCATATTTTTAGCTTTAAAACAAGTGGTATTTTATTAAATTTGAGTTTTGTACAAAAAAGTTATGTCCTTCAAAAGTTGGGCATAGATCCTGAAAAATTAAAAAATGACCAAATAAATAATACCGCTTTGAACGAAATCTAGGATGAATGGATGGGTTTTGGATGCCAATGAGTATTTTTCCTTAAAGAGCATGTCAAGAACTTTCCATAGAACTTGGAACTATCTCATTTTGATTTTTCTAGAATTAGTTATGAATTTTCAAAATTTGGCCTTTGTAAGAGTTATAATGAATAGTATCCTAAATTTAGGAAAACTTAAGGTTCAAATTTTTTCAACTTAAGGCCATAAGAAATGATTCTAAGTAGTTCCAATTGAGATAAAATGAGGTACACAAGTAAGGTGTGACAATTTATGCTCTCTAATCTTTGCCCTTTGCTGTTTGTGTTGCACTAGCTATTTAAATCAGTTCGAAGGTAAGATTCTCTTATTTAGCATAATACTATGATAGCATACCAAGAGGCATTCAATGCAAAGGTCCTAAAGCCTAACAAGCCCTCCAAACTATTCAAGAAATTTCTAAATTGAGAATGCTTATAGGGAGGATGATATAAATCATTCCGTAGAGTAGAACATGGACATACGCAAAATTTTATGTGACATATGAAAGGTCACCTTGAAAGCCATCATGGCATGTAACTCACTAGAGTATATACACTTGAATCTTGAGAAAGACAAGAACATGTTCTAAAAGAACAAAAACAGAATTTAAACCTAATTCCCAGGTTATTAAAGGCGCCACATAATTATATGTGTAAGAGGGAATCTTTTGGAATTATAATCTTTTAAATTGGCGCCCAAATGTATTATGCGATGGACCATGGGAGTTCTAGAATGTGATTCAAACCCAAATGGATATCTTAAAAGCCCATACATGCTTATGAACATGATCTATTTGGAAGGTTTGAGAAGGTTCAAGAAGCATCAACAATGGTCTTATATGGCTTTAATTAGTTTTTTAATTTAACTTTCCTATTTTGTATTAATTGTTTTTTAAAGGCAAATGCTTGCTTATTTTGTATTGCATTAATTTTAAATTTATTCCTTAAAATGTATGAGGTGATTGATGAACTCTAAAAAAGAGAGGATAGTGCATACTCTAGTATTTTTTTTTTTTTGAAAATTAACTCTATCCCTAATGAAAACATGTGTTAAGCAAGGTTATGATCAACCTAAAGGTATAACATCTACCTCTAGGACTTTACCGCCTTTCTTTCCAATATATGATGGAGAGCCATATAGGGGGGAAAAAACATAGTAGAAGCTTCCTAGAAATTTTAAAGGTGAAAAATATGTAACACCTATATAAGATGGAAAAAAAAAAAATTAAAATGTTGGGGCATCACTTAATCCCTACCTCCTACCATTATCAACAACCCAAACTTTGAAGGGAAAAACAACTCATATTTATCATTTAATTTAAAACCATGCCAATATGAAACTATACAAGATTTATAAGTAACAACTTGAATTGGTCTAGAAGTTTGAAGAGACACACATTTATTAGAGATTACTAATAAATATTTAAAAACATAGACGTAAACTGATAGTGGCAATGCATACAATGACACTCCTTCATTAGGTAATTTTTCAGTATCAATTGTTTGCTCCAAAAGGAAAATAACTTTTGATCAAATTTAATTCCCTAACAGCATCTGTTGCACTTATTATTTCATGTGCCGATTCTATTGAACAAGGAAGTCCAATTGCAAATAAAGAATATAAGCATTGCTCTATATTGGGATGGATGGGTCTCATGGTCTCCTGCAAGTCTCCTGATGTTGCCATTGCATCTTTTGATTCCCTAGAAAGAATAGATGGGTTCATAAGCTGCAAGAGTCTATTAGGAAATGCAGTTTTGACATAATTATGAATATTTTGACCATCTTTAAACATATCTTCTGCTATGACTATATAGTATTGAATGATTAATTTTTCCTAAATGTTTATGATGAAATACACCTACCAAAGTGGACTAGACCCACAAGAAGTCCTTGCAAGATCAAGAAGATTCTCGTAGTTATAAATGATGCTCAATTTATAACATAATTTGTCTTAAATTATAATTTCATTCTTCTTAGAAGTGAGTAAGCTCATAGGTTACTTTCATTGGTTAAAATTTGATACACAATAATTTTATTATTTGTAGATTAACTATAATCAATAGTAAAATGATTAATTAGCACTTTTTATTAAAAAGTAGTTTGGATTTGTGTGATCTAATTAATTATTCATAGTGATAGAGATAAATAGCATTGAATATTATTGCTATTCTTGTGAAATTCATGTGATCTAAACTCAATTATTCTATGTTAATTCATTTCTTAATTGGTGGTATATATCATTTGTAGGCTCAAATGCATAAATTAATGAGTAATTGGAATTATTAGTGCTTGCATTGAACTAAGCATTAATAAAGGCATAATTGTCATAGTTGCTGGTTAATATATTGTAACTAAATGATTTCTAGGACAATTGATATGACATTATATTGATTATCATTGCAATACACTTAGAAGAATCGAAACCAAAAGATGAAAGACCAAGCGAATGTGATTTTGAGATTCGTTATTGTAGAACTTTGAGCATATATACATGCATGGATACATATAATGTTAGTGTGTGTATGTTTCCTTGAGATTTTATTGTTGATTTAATTAGCCATGCCTATTTGTGTATAATAGTTGAGTTACTATGAGGTTAATGGTATCAATTACATTAACTAATCCTAATCACAATCTGAGAGGGTTTAATGATGTTTTATGAAATGCATTTTCATTAATTAAAACATAAGATTCAAGTGTTTCTTGAGGGTTGATATTTAAGAAAGCTTACTTAATCAAATCCCAATATCAATTTGAACTATAATTTCCATCAAATATCCATTTTCAAGAGGTTTTATATCAAATGATTTTCTAAACACTTCCATTATATCCATTTTATACTAAAAAAAAACCAATATATATATATATATA